>NC_051154.1:395740002-396040002 GCF_013339745.2 Dermacentor silvarum | reverse complement strand
AAAGGAGAAGGTGTGTTCCTTTCCCCTGACACCCCTTCGTTGCTTAGGCATACAATCTGCAACTGTTCACTTTCTCGCTCACGCGACGCGCCAGGAAATCTCGGCTCCAAGTGCTTTCTTCGCAGCGTCTGTGCTCGCATGCATCGTCTCGGTTTCTCCCCCGAAGTTAGACGCGCGCGAGGGCGCCCAGATGCGCGGCCACTTGGCACCGACGCGTTCGTTTTCCTCGCGAGGCAAAGCAAGTGTGACCTCGGTGGCGGCGCTTCTTGCAGCTGCCGCGCTTCTCCCTAGGGGTTGCTCAAGCCGCGAAGCAGAAGAAAAAAATGCGGAGCGCGGCAGCAGTTTGCATCGAGGCGTGGACTCGCGCAGGTACTTCTGGTTCGTCACGCACCGCTGTCCACGGCGGACCGATTTTTGCCCCCGTGCTAAGAGCTCGCACACGCGCGCTAAAATAGAAGCTTTTACGAAAACGGCACGGCCCGCAGGGGCCGCGTTTTCGGCGCCATGAAACCGTTTGGAACAACCAGGCCCCGGAGCGTTGGCAGCGCTAAGAATCCATACCCGCGATGACAATTACCGCTCGAGCTGGTCAAGCGGCACTCTCGTGAGCTCAAAGAGAGCACACAAGGAAACCACCTTAATAGTTATAGTTCAAGAGTGGCAAGAAAAATTGCGCAATACATTCATACTGACAACAATGCATTCGAATTGAAATGGCTAGATCAAACAAGTTTACTGGGTATGTTGGCTGATAGGCACCGCACCGCTCGTTCATTTCAAATGTTATCGACCTCCTTCATTGTTTTGTAGTCTAAACTAGAGCACTGCACGAGCTCGGGCTTACCCGAAAGCCCAGGCCCGGCCCGGCCCGTTGGCAGGGCCGGGCCGGGTAGGGCAGTTTTTTCACGGGCTCGGGCCGGGCTCGGGCACGGCGTGTGCTTTTTGACCCAGGCCCGGGCCGGGCTCGGGTTTTTTGACGCGGGCCCGGGCCGGGCTCGGGCTTTCTGCTAGTTATTCTCGGGCTTCTCAACTCTGAAAAACATGTAATTTTTGGTCTCGGGCCGGGCTCGGGCTTAAGGTAAAGGGGTGGCGGGCCGGGCCGGGCGGGTAACGTAGATTATTTCCGGGCCCGGGCCGGGCCCGGGTCTCGCCATAAAGGTTTTGATCGGGCTCGGGCGGGCCGCCCAATGTAAAAACGGGCCCGGGCTGGGCCCGGGCCCCAAAAACCGGCCCGTGCAGTGTTCTAGTCTAAACATAAAAGCTTGGATAAGAGATGGCGTATTCCTCAATTAGTTAGTAACGATAACTATTTGTTGATCCCAAAGTGCAGCTTCGGAAGCTTCTCAGCTTCTCGCACCAGTAAATAACCCCAGAAAATCATAGTAATTATTGTTTAAAATATGTCAAAATTTTTGCATGAGCATTCCATGAAAGTATCCTTGACCGATACCTGAAATACGCCTGTCAGGCACTTAAACAGAAAAAAGAAAGCGGGAGAAGTGCTCTATTTCTGGTGCGAAACCTGCACATGTACTCTACCTTACGCAATGATTCCACTCCATCTCGCATTACTGCATAGAAAGCGGTCGAGGTTTCCATTCCAAAACATAGACGAATGATAATTTAAAGCACAGAGACGCTTCCCACGATGCATATAGTCTATGGCTTTTCTTGTGACAACATACACTCTGAATCCGACTGAATCTATTGACTCGAGGCTTGGCGCGAGGCTTGGCGCGCTCACATTCGACATTTCTCAACGCCCTGTTGAGCTCATATTTCTGGCTGTCGTGAGAGGCCCGCCTCGGTGCTATAGCAACTAAATTGATAGCCCTCACCTAAGCTAACGCCAAGTTGCCCTTGCGCAGCATAGGTGTATGTTTTGTACGTTGAAACGCCAATCGTTCCCACGTTGCAAGTATGCATTCCTTGGCAGCTGTGAAGACGGCTTGCTGACGCGCTTGTGGTTCTTGTGTATCTCCCCTGATTTTTTTACTGTTTTGCATTTTTGAATATTAGAATAACTCAACCTCACAGTTTAATTTCACTACCTCACTTCTGCCTAGGCTATTGTGCAGTGGTCATTCCAGACTCTCCGCACTGACATATGTATACTCGTCAGGTGGACTGTCCACGTTCATTAACATGTAGTGTTGGCTATTCATTAGTGCCTTCATTAGGTCACTAGTTTGGTGAATATACAAAGCCTTCTACGACAGCTACCCTTTTACTTGTGGACGCCCTAAACTTCCCCAGTCATACTAAGTTAATGCACTATATTAACACCTGGGGCTGAAAAAATTACATTGAGAAAAGCTAATTTCTTTGGAACGGCGCCACAGAAAAACACGAACAAGGAAATGAACCATCACCAGCTCGCCCAACTTTCAGTTTCAGTTAGGTAAAGCTGGAAAACACACAAATGCATCGCCAGTTACCCCGGGGGCCAAAAAAAACATCTTCGGAAATGATATTCCTCAGATAAAGAATAATCACGCATGCTTGGAGAACAAGATATGTTATTGCAACACCAACAGCACTTCTATCAATTTCTTATCATCCCTTCATCTATAAATCGTAAAAAAGTCCGACAACTCCGCATAGCATGTTTATGATACTGCGCCCCTCCTTTTGTAATTGGCTTGTTAGTATAAGGTATAGTTGCATACGGAAAAGGCGTATAATGGAGTCTCTTAAAGGCACACTAGAGCACTGCACGGGCTCAGGCTTACCCGAAATCCCGGGCCGGGTAGAGCAGTTTTTTTCACGGGCTCGGGCCGGGCTCGGGCACAGCGTGTGCTTTTTGACCCGGGCACGGGCCGGGCTCGGGTTTTTTGACGCGGGCCCGGGCCGGGCTCAGGCTTTCTGGTGGTGTGCATGTAAGGTGCAGCGAGTTATTTTCGGGCGTCTCAATTCTGAAAAACATGTATTTTTTGGTCTCGGGCCGGGTTCGAGCCGGGCTCGGGCCGGGCTCGGGCCTAAGATAAAGGGGTAGTGGGCAGGGCCGGGCGGGTAACGAAAATTATCTCCGGCCCGGGCCGGGCTGCAAAAATCGGCCCATGCAGTGCTCTAAGGCACACTAAAGGGAAAAAATGATTTCTTCTGTATCTCTAGATTACCCTTCCACAATACTGAAAACACCACTCTTACCGCAAGAAGCCGCTTCGTAAGCCAGAAAGAATTGAAAAACACAGAAGGCGAGTGGCAACACCACCTCGAAGTTCCCGCACCAGCTCATCGTGATGTCTTCAACTTTGAGAGCGTCGATCTTCTAGGTCCCAGTTAATTCTTTAGCTGTAAAGATTGACTACATTGTGTTCTAAAGGAGCCCAAGACTAAATGTGGCAAGTTTCCCGAACTTTTACTGAGCCAACGTGGCCCAAATACAAAACATTAGTTTAGAAGTCGTGAAGGCCCACTGAAGTGCTGACGTTGGGGGTTTCGCGCGAAATTAAAAAAAAATAACATTGAGCTTCAGTTTATGTTCTAATAATTAACCCAATTGCAGTGTAATTAACGACAGCAGAGTTTTCGAAGAATAATTTATAAGTCTAAGTTGATTTATTATTTTGCTTCAGTGTCTCTTTAAGAATCCCTGCTGTTTCGCTTGTCGTTCTATTTTCACTGTGCTCATATAAAGACATTTGCCGAGGGCGTGAGACGAGACAATGCAAGTCGGTTCGGCAGTCGTCTACCTGGAACGAAGTGTAAGCGTGCGGATACGAGCCAAGGCTCGTATCCGTTGTTGCGCATCGTTGCTTGGCCGCCCAGATGGGCACTGAGTCGTCTGCGCAGCCATTGTTTCCATAATCTTACGCCGCGAAAGCTCGAAGAAAACACACACAACACACTCACTGCAGAAGACGCGCAGTGAAAATGTAATACTTTCGAGGAAGGCTAACTGCAGAATGCAGGCCGAGAGCCTCTTGATATTTCACTGGCGCCCCGAACCATGTCCAACGCGTACACAGCCACCTGAGCGCGATGTAACCGTATACCGACAGCGAACTTGGTTGGCCCTCGCTCTTTGCTTATTTGCGCAAATTGGTCTGTGCTTATGAAGCGAGCGGCGAGATCAAAAGCTCGCGGCGTCTTTCAGGCTCATGGGCAGGAATATATACATATGACTGACCAACTCATACACTCTAAACGCCCACAGGCGTACTCTTGTGTATATTATTCTTCATCGCACCACCATGGCATCTCGATCATACATTACGTGAGTACGTCGGCGCGTTTGTGTGTGTGTGCGTGCATGCGTGAGTGCGTGTGTATGTATATATGTTTGTATCTATGTATGTATGTGTGTATGTTTTGTGTGCATGTATGTATGTATGTATGTATGTATGTATGTATGTATGTATGTATGTATGTATGTATGTATGTATGCAGGAATTCTATACTGACCTGTACAGTACTCAGAGCACCCAAGCTACTTTCATTCGAAGTAGTGCTGAACCGGATACAGCGGTTGCTTCTGTAACTCGCGATAAAGTTAGAAGGGCCTTGCAAGACATGACCCGGGGAAAAGCTCCTGCAGAAGATGGAATAGCAGTCGTTTTAATAAAAGATGGAGGAGATATCATGCTTGAAAAGCTTGGGGCCCTTTATACGGATTGCCTCACGACTTAAAGTGTACCGGAGAACTGGAATAATGCAAACATTATACTAATCCCTAAGAAATCAGGGAGACGTTAGAGAACCGAAAAATTATAGGCCCATTAGCTTGCTTTTAGTACTGTATAAAATATTCACCAAGGTAATTTGCAATAGAATCAGGGCAACACTTCACTTCAATCAACCAAGAGAACAGGATGGCTTCAGGAAGGAATAATCTACGATGGATGTCATCCATATCATCAATCAGGTAATCGAGAAATCTGCGGAGTGCAATAAACCTCTCTATTGACTTTCATAGATTATGAAAAGGCATTTGATTCAGCAGAGATACCAGCAGTCATAGGGGCATTGCGTAATCAAGGAGTACAGGAGGCATACGTGTATATCTTCGGAAATATCTACAAAGATTCCAGAGCTACATTAGTTTTCGACAAGGAAAGTTGAAAATTACCTATCAAGAAAGGTGTCAGGCAAGGAGACAAAATATATCCAATGCTGTTCAATGCATTCTTAGAAGTATTCAAGCTCTTAGACTGGGAAGGCTTAGGAGTGAGGATGGACGGCGAATATCTCAGTAACCTTCGCTTTTCAGTTGACCTTGTTCTATTCAGCACCAATGCGTAAGAATTACAACAAATGATTGAGGACCTTAACCGAGAAAGTGCAAGAGTGGGGTTGAAGATGAATATGCAGAAGACAAAGATAATGTTCATAGCCTGACAAGGGAACAAGAATTCAGGATCGCCAGTCAGCCTCTAGACTCTGTAAAGCAGTATGTTTATCTAGTTAAATTACTCACAGGGGACATTGATCATGAGGAGGAAATTTACAGAAGAATAAAATTGGGTAGGCGTGCATATAGCAGGCATTCTCAAATCCTGACTGGGAGCTTACCACTGTCGTCGAAAAAAAAAAGTACACAATCATTCTATTCTACCGGTGATAACATATGGAGAAGCATCTTGGAGGTTAACAAAGAAGCTTGAGAACAAGTTAAGGACGGCACAAATAGCGATGGAACGAAAAATATTAGGCCTAACGTTAAGAGGCAGGAAGAGAGCGGTGTGGTTCAGAGAGCAAACTGGGATAACAGCTATTCTAACGGACATTAAGAGAGAAAAATGGACCTGAGCAAGCCACGTAATGAGTAGGATGGATAACCGGTGGGCCATTGGAGTTACAGAATTGGCACCAAGAGAAGCGGAGCGCAGTCGAGGACGGCAGAAAACTAGGTAGGGTGATGAAGTTGGGAAATTTGCAGGTGCAAGTTGGAATCAGCTAGCGCAAGACAGGGGTGATTGGAGACTTCAAAGAGAGGCCTTGGTACTGCAGGGGACATAAATATAGGCTGATGATAATGTATTTGTGTGTGTGTGTGTGTGTGTGTGTGTGTGTGTGCGTGCGTGCGTGCGTGCGTGCGTGCGTGCGTGCGTGCGTGCGTGCGTGCGTGCGTGCGTGCGTGCGTGCGTGTGTGTGTGTGTGTGTGTGTGTGTGTGTGTGTGTGTGTGTGTGTGTGTGTGTGTGTGTGTGTGTGTGTGTGTGTGTGTGTGTGTGTGTGTGTGTGTGTGTGTGTGTGTGTGTGTGTGTGTGTGTAGGAGAGCGTGCGTTTCCGTGGTCGCCTATCTCTGGTGACGTTTCCCTAGACCAGTGGATAGAACCCAGTGTCTAGTGATGCTCGCGCACTTGCATTATCGTCTTTCATTTGCTGATGAATACACGAATGCAAGTATGCCATGCAGACAACACATAAAGGAAGCTTAGAACGTTTCTAAGAAATTAACTTCAATTTAGATGATTTTTCAGATTTACGATGCCGATATTATTTGGTATGTAAACATATAGGGTGCGCCAGCTAACGTTGCCGAAGCTATTATAAGAAAAAAAGGAATAAAAAAACGCGCTGCAAGATATCGTTACAAGACTTACAGTGCTCGGTCGTCAGGCCTGCGACGAACGAACACCATAGGTTTTAATATTGTTACTTGCACCGTGCTTTTATTGCGATAGCAATTATATGGACACTATACAGGTGAATTTCTGCCGTAGTCGTCGTCGCCGTTGGCGTCGATGTAGCCGTTAGGTTCCGCCTAAGGTCCAAGTGCGATAAGATCCCGGGCGCGCGCCGAGTGGTGTAGGTGCGAGGGAAAGCATGCGAAGGAGGAGGGTGGCTTGGTGCGGCGTGTCTTCTCGTGCGCGAAAAAGAAGGCGGCGAAGGCGGGGAGGCGAGGGGTGATGTGCGCCGCGCTAGAGGGTGGAGGAGGGGAGCAGGGTAGCGCACGTCCGCGCTTCTGCTTAGGCCGCCAGGGTGTCGGAACAAAACGTTTTTCGTTCTCGTTTTAGTTTCGTTGCAATCTTCCGTACTGGTTCTGCTGCGGAACAAAAAATAAAATATTCGTAACGGTTCATAACGGTTTTGGTTAGCACGCAAAAATTTTGGAAGCTAAGTAACAATAATAGCGCAGTAAATTTTTCTGAAAAAGTGAATTCTAAGATCATGCTCAGTGCATACACTCGATGACGTGCTGCTTCTGAGATCATGGAAAGTTCCTTGAATCAAAGCACTGAGCAAGATCTCAAGAGCAGCACGTCATCGAGTGTACTCACCGTAATTCGAGACCGCTGTTCCAATAAAACGAACTTAAACGTACACAAACGAAGAACAAAATTTGGTAACAACGCGTTGTAACCATAGAAAACGAAACTATAAGGTCTTATTGCGCAAGCCCTGGGTTTTGCTACGATACCAATCCGCTAGTGCACTCAACGGCAGGCTTAGATTATTGGAGCGCTCGGCCGGCTATCACTCGCACTATACCTGTCTGAGATACGCGCTTATGCGGACCCCTGAAATATGCCCTAATTCTCGCGTTGCCTAACGTCGGTTGTTGCGGATTGCTGACTTTCCTCTTCAACCGAAAACCGATCATATACATTTCGGTTTCACTCCGAAACGAAATATTAAATATCGTTTCAGTCACGTTTTTGTTGCCGTCAAGAATAGCGGTTTGTTACGTTGCATTCCGACACACTGGCTGCGCTGATGGCTTAATGTGTACTTTGTTCTCGCGCGCCATGTTCGCGTTGAAGCGAGAGGCAGCACTAAGGTGAATTCACTCGCCGCAGCTTCCGCGATCCATCACGCCAGCGCTCTGACAGCGAGTGTCTGCGCTCATCAAGTGAGATGTGTTCATGGTTGCCGGTGCGAGTGTGATACTGTGCTTGTTATTTTGTTAGTAAGTGAATGTTTACATCAAATTATACAGCTGGTAAAACTACTAACCTACTACGCTATTGTTAGAGCGCTATACTAAGTATAGCGCTCTAATAATTTGCAATGGCAATCAATGCTTCGAGGAGGCGAAACTGTGATTTTTTCCTTCATTTATACTTATTTTCACAGCTTCGCTAACATTAGCTGGGACACGTGGTATAATCTTAGAAACACTTGACCACGGGTATACACGTTCAAAGTGCGAAGCACGCAGTGGCATTGCTAGCGAAAATTCTGGAGAATTCTTGCTGCGGCTCTTCCTCTTTTCCCAATGTTTTTACTGCATGTATTCAGAGACGCTGTTGAAATCAAACTTCCCGAATTCACTTCATTTTGAAAGCCAGCGGTGCGGAGTGTTTCACTATCCGAGTTCCTACCATGGTTTGGCGCTAACGCCACGGTGTGCTTAGGGTGCCCCAGTGCGCACCTCCTTTCGCGCTCCGTGCATGGTGGCGACATTGGTTAAAGGGGCCAATGCCGACAAAACCACGGGAAAACCAGTTTTTTCGGCACGTTCTGCCATTTTCCATGTCAACTCAGACGGTCACCGTACACGTGCGTGGATGGATGGTAATAACTTTATTGAATTGTCCTGCCGTTTTGACGACCCGGGCTCAGGTCTCCCACGACGGGACGTCGAGATCTTGTCTCAGCGCCGCTTTGCGGGCCTGCTGGACAGCCCAGAGTTGGTCGCCGAGGTCGGAGCTGCGCAGAGAGGCGGCCCACCTCAGCGATAGGGTCTCGGAGTTTAATTCGTTTTTGTGTTGGGCGTTACATTCCCATAGCATGTGTTTGAGTGTAGCTGTTTCCTGTTTGCATATCTTGCATCTGTCTTCTTTGTGTACTTCGGGGAATATCCGTTTGAGGTGAAACGGGTTCGGGAAGGTTTTTGTTTGCAGTTGACGTAGGGCCACTGCTTGTGCCCTGTTTAGGTCTTTGTGTGGTGGTGGGAATACTCTTCTGGCTTGTTGGTACATCTTTGTAATGGCGTTGTATGTGGCCAGTCTGTCTCGTTCGTTTCGGGGGTCTTCCCGAGAGGATAATTTTTTTTAATTATGGGGTTTTACGTGCCAAAACCACGACCCAATTATGAGGGACGCCGCAGTGGGGGACTCCGGAATAATTTGAACCACCTGGGGTTCTTTAACGTGCACCTAATTCTAAGAACACGGGTGTTTTCGCATTTCGTCCCCATCAAAATGCGGCCGCCATGGCCGGGATTCGATCCCGCGACCTCATGCTTAGCAGGCCAACAGCATAGCCACTAAGCAACTACGGCGGGTAACGTGCGTGGTTACCAGCCGTCGCACGACTTTACAGCCGTGTTGTGACTTTTGCAAAATAACTGGCTGCTGCGTCCCGCAGTGCTCGAATATTTCTAGAAATGGCTAGCGATTGTTTTTATTTGCGGGAGATCTAAAAAGAAGGCTTCTATGGACGCTGAAGATTAAACGGGACAAGTGGCAGCCTACGAACGCCTAGTGTGTGTGCCATGTGAGTACAGCACGTTCTGCTTTTTTTAAATGTTTTGTAATCAAAAACTAAAATTCAGGGCCAGAATTCACAAGAACTTCTTCCGCTCGAATTTTTCGTAATAAATAATTTTAGCCAATCCGGATGCCACACATATTATTAGCGAAGGCAGCCAGCCAATGGCAAAGCGAACTTACGAAGGAAAAGCTTTGTGAATCTGGCGCCAGAGCATTAGCATTACGCTATCTGCCTCAGACAATGTAAAAAAAGATCTGTATCGGCTAAAAATCACCCGCGATGGACAAATTCAGCAAAAAAAGCATGTACGTCATATTTAGAGAATAATTAGTCCTTTGATGCCAGTTTGATGACACTGATTCATTACTCACAAAGTACAAGAAATGTCTAAAGTGTCTAAAGCATCTTACCAAAAATGCACTAAATGTCATGTACCGCATCAACACAACAGTTTCAGCTGCTTTGAAAGATAATACTTCTTGAGACATCCTTTTCGTAGCTGCTGTGTGAGCTGCAACTAAAAAAAAGTAAATGTCACAGGCCTGCGCGGCACACGCAGCACAGTCACAGCGTAAGCATTGGTGGAGCGGCTCAAGAGTAGCTCCAATTTCCACATCACGCACAACAGGGTCTTTGTGGCAAAGTCTCTTCGCCTCGTTTTGACGAGAAGGTTCTGAACTGTCCGCCTGGCGTCGACGGCAAGATGCGTCTTGTAATGCTCTCTGCACAGCAGTCTCGTGAGCCCGATGATTCTTGGTTGTAGCCGCGCACGTAGCTCTACGACTTGCTTCTTCAGCAGCGGTTCGTACCTTGCAAGGAGACGCCATAACGTGTACCGAAGAGGTCTCCAGAATACGTGGCGCACATCTCACATTCCTTTACTCATGGCACGGTACGTTATTGTTGTTGTTGATTATGATTATCATGAATTTTATTGGAATCTTCAAAACGGGCTGGTGACAAATAGTCACCTAGCCTGCTTGAGTTAAGCAGGTCCAGTTGAATGCACCACGCAACTGCTATATGCAAGTTACATGTCAGGCACCCTGCGTTTGCAGGCACCTTAACTAGATGGCGCCACCATATTGGCGGAGGCTCGGGATCGCGTTGATTACACGCCTCGTCTGAATCGCATCTCGTCGTCTGCGCCTGCGCGCCTGCCTAGGGCGCGTTTATAGGGCATTTTTCAGCTGCCAGATAGCAAGCGCTTGCTTGCCTCAGTGGTAAAGTACCCGACACCAGCGCAGCGGGCCTGGGTTTGATCCCGGCCGGGACCGGGTGCTTTTGTTCGTATTTCCGGCGATAGCTGCTACGGTCACTAGCGGTGGAGGCGGCGGCGGTGACGGACACCATCGCGAACCGAAATTGCCATTGGAACGAGCCCATAACCGCTTACGCTGTAAAATACCTTGAACGGCTCGCAAGTGCGGAGCACATAGCATCTGTTATATATTAGGTGTTGATACAGTGACTATGTACCCCTACGCGAAATACAAGAATCGTGAATTCGAAAGAAGTGACAAACTTGCAGCCGTAAATAAGAAAGCTCGTCTTCTACCGGTTTTTATGTTCAGTTTGCGCCCCAGTGGGGCTGCATAGTCTTCGGTCATGTGTGCTTTGTAAATAAAGGCCCTTAGCGCGAATCTAGATGCATGTTCTCCTGTCTCCTTGGTGAAGTTGGTGCAGTACTCAGAGTTGAACGAAGGAGAAGAAAAACTTCAACACGAATCCCTACCAACTCGCGCAGTTTTCCATCTTAATGCACTGTATTTCCCCTCTCTTCTTTCGTGCGTCCGGTTTTGCGTGAAAGGGACAAGTGATACCTATGCGAATGCCGAATCTCTACACTCAATCAAAAGCGGCGAGGTTAAAATTTAAATTATGCCCCAAACTGTTCATTCGGAATTCTGTTCAGTGGTGCAGTCAAGTGGTCAACTGAACAACCATCACATACACGCTGCACGTTCATAAACGGGAGCGGGAACTGAGTGACCTATCATCAATATCCATAGTTTTGTTTGGTTTTGGCCGTAGCTGAGCTATCGCCCAGTACTTTTGTCTCCAACGCTGCAGCTTTTATGCCGCATTTTACTGAATTTATTTATTCATTTGCGTTCCCAAAAACGGTTATGTTACGGTACTCATCGTCGAAAAGTCTCGCGTTGCACCTACAAAAGCCATGACACCACCGAAGCAGGAACTCATGGGTGCTGTTTTAGATGCGCGACTATGAATTACCTAAGACAACCACGGGACGCCGTATATTTCTCACATGTGATGTGGTCGGACTCTACAATTGTACTGAGCTGGATTCACGGGCAACACGACACTCAGTCCTCTTGTCAAGAACAGAGTAGCTGAGATTGCTGAAGGTACTGATAGAGATACGTGACATTATTGCCCTAGTGAGGAAAACCCATCTGACTTGCTGACACAGGGATTTTCTGTAACCTTGCTGCGAGAGAACCACAACTGCTGGCTTGGCCCAGATTGGCTGCCGCGGTCTCAAAGTACGTGGCCAGTTGAACCAACGGCCGTTTGCGTCACAGAGGTTCGGTGCAAAGTAAGTAGTCGATTTTTTATGGCGCAATGACAACTGTGGCCAAAGAGCGCCAAACATAAGGTTGGTGGTTGACTCAGGTTAATGAACCGCACACATGGTGAAGGATAAGACACAGCAGTGGTGTATATGGCCTAAAATTTATTAAGAGTAATGATTACATGTAATGATTATGGGCAAAGCGTATGACCTTTACAAAGTCACGGACCCTCAGCAACAGTCCTTGTCAAGGCAAGGAGTGCAGAGCACCTCACATGTGAAATAAAAAAAGCTCAGCCATTTCTTCGGGAATGATACCAGGCTGAGACCAAAGGAATTATAAAATTGCACGTAGGAAGCCTACACTTCCTAAAAACTTTAAAACTCTTTCTAGTGAAAACATTTGGTAGTAAAGAAGGACGGGTGTGGACGTTATTGGTTTCTTTACAGCTCTGAAAGTGACGTCTCCTTTCTGGTTCTAGCCTCTTACACATGATAAGAACATGAATGACGGACAGCCGATCACCCCATTTTGGGCAGTGTGGTGCTAAAGAACTGTTTAACAGATGTGAATGAGTTGGATGTGCGTGTCCTATCCTGAGCCTGCATAGTGCAATCTCCTTATATCTGTCACGTTTCTTGGTAGCATATCTTCTTGTTATTGGCTTTATTGTATACAGTTTGCTTACACTTGCTGCATTCCATTTGTTTTACAGTTTCCTATCGGTTCTGTTTCTAATGTGTGGTCTGAGGTCCTCGTATGGTACATTATCTATGTGAAGAGAATTATGGAGAGCAGCTGACTCTGCAAGTCTGTCAGAGTTCAATGAAAAACTGGACTAGAAATTACAACAGAGAAAGTTCTTCTCCAGACACAAGAACAACGTGAAGACGCCATGAACATGAAAAAGTACAGCAGATTATACAAGCTTTTACGAGTCACGGCATTATTGTTCAGATTTATGGAAAGGACGCGGCGCGATCAGACTGTGCATGCAGGGCCTATTACAGCGGTAAGTGTTGCATATTGCCGAAGATTTTGGACAGTCGGCAGTGCACTTTCTCCCAGGAAATCGAGCAGCTGTCTGGCGGACGTACTCTCTCGAGACATTCCATTCTGCATGACTTACGTTATTTCTTAGATAACAAAGGACAATGTCATCTGGGTAGACGTCTACAAAAGCACAACTTTCAGATGGCTCGAATCGGGCAACAGGCTCGAATCTGGCAACATTGATGCCTTCAGGGAGCATATGTGTGTTTATTGACCAGTTGCCATCACCCCAAAAAGATCACGTGCTCGTGACGCCTGCGGCAGAAAGGATGTTCCACATCCGCCCCTAGGCTTGTCAGTGGTGGCGTGGCTAACACTCCCAGAGTTCTAGTTGTAAAACATAAATACCCCGGAAAGCGGATGGGAACACGGTTCCGCGGTAGCTCAATGGTGAGAGCATCGCGCGCGTAATGCGAAGACGTGGATTCGTTCCCCGCCTGCGGACAGTTGTTTTTTCATCCGTTTTCATTTTCCATTAATTTATAATTTCTTTAATTCAATTAGTGTGTGCAAGTAATTTCCCCTATGTTGTTCTTGGTCTCAATGTTTGTTGGCTTCTAATGATATGATTAATAAAAATCGGGCCCCTCGGTTCCCTTTCTTCTCGTTCATTACATAACGAGGGCTCGAATGCGGCAACATTGATGCCTTCAGGGAGCATATGTGGGTTTATTGACCAGTTGCCTTCACCCAAAAAAGATCACGTCTCGTGACGCCTGCGGCAGAAAGGATGTTCCACATCCGCCCCTAGGCTTGTGAGTGCTGGCTAACACTCCCAGAGTTCTAGTTGTAAAACATACATACCCCAGAAAGCGGATGGGAAAACGGTTCCGTGGTAGCTCAATGGTGAGAGCATCGCACGCGTAATTCGAAGACGTGGGTTCGTTCCCCACCTGCGGACAGTTGTTTTTTCATCCGTTTTCATTTTCCATTAATTTATCATTTCTTTAATTCAATTAGTGTGTGCAAGTAATTTCCCCTGTGTTGTTCTTGGTCTCAATGTTTGTTGGCTTCTTATGATATAACTTTCAGATCAAGGAAGATATCCGAGATTTTGCCTCAGAGTCATCATTCATAAGACTGCTGATTATGGAGGCATACTCTCGTGTTCTACATGGCAGAGTATCTACCACACTGAGGCAAATTCGTGCGCGCTTCTGGATTATCCGTGCCCGCCAGGAGACGAAAAATATTATAAACAACTGCTTTCTCTGCAAATGATTCCGCACCAACCCCATGAGCATAGTTTATGCTCCACTGTCAAAAGACCGAGCCAATATGTCTCGTTCATTTGAAGTTGTGGGAATTGACTTTACAGGCCCGTTAGATACAAAGTTCAGCAAAACAGAAGCTCATTGCAGCAAGGTTTACATTGTGTGTCTCACCTGTGCAACAGCTCGAGCGGTGCATCTAGAAATGACAGTAGGCCTCTAGTCTGACACTTTCGTTCTTGCATTCAGAAGGTTTCTTGCTGGTAGGGGAGTGCCTCTCAGGGCAATGCGCTAACCTTCAAGAGGGAATCAGAGGCTTGCGTGACGTGGGGTGCATTATGAGTAGCTCTCCGTGTGCTTCATTTCTCGCCAGCCATCGAATATTGCGGAAGTTCCTGGTGCACAACGCGCCAGGTGGTGGGGTTGTGATGGGAAAGACGAATTAGGTCGATCAAGTCAGCCCTGCCGAAAGTTCTCGGGAAAAGCAGTCTGGAAAGCGAGCAGTTGAGGACTCCTGGAAGTGGAAGCCGTGACAAACTCCCGTCATTTGACTTATACGTACTCGCAAGCAGGACAACCGTCGCTGGTATGCTCCGCCCACTTTCTGGTTGGCAATTGGATCCTCCCTAATACGGACCCCAGCTTCTGCGACACCTCGTCCTGTCCACAGGCTACTCGACAAGATGTTATCTGGAAGCTCCAGCACCATCGGAGGATCGCTAATCATCTCTAGGATAGATGGAAAAAGGTGTTTATCCTGGAATTACGACCTCACCATCAGTACCCGCAAATCTCTAACCAAAGTTTGAAAGTGGATGACGTTTTAATTGAAGACGACAGAAAGAACCAATGTTTTTGGCCACTGGCTCGTGTACTCCAAGTATCTCCCGGCCACGATGCATTGGTACGGGCTTGTTACATCAAAATGCAAGACGGCAAAATATTTAAATACGAAAAAATGTGTTGCATCACCTGGAGATGCCTACTGCTTCTTGGGCGGGGCAAAATATAGAAAAATACGAAGGTAAATAAACACGGCCAGCCAGTGTAGGCAAAGAAGAAGACGTTGGAATACGTAGGTGCTACGCCTTGACTCGCGTCTGTAAGGTCCGCATTTTGACAGCCTTACAGGCAGGCTTGCTGACTGAAAGCAATGTATGAACACGAGTTGAAACGGTGCAGCGTGCCAGTGTTTTGGCACTTTGCTCTTTAGCGGCCGCTGTGCTTGAGTGGATTGTGCTTTGTGCTGCTGAGCACGAAGTAGCGGGTTCGACTCCTCTCCGCAGTGGCCACATTTCGATGGGACAGAATACATTCACGGCCATACTTAAGGTGCACAACAAAGAAATCCAGCTAGTAAAATTTCATCGGGAATGCTGAGCTACATTGTCTCCCCTTAGTTTCCCTAGCATCATTCTGAGATGAGTTCATAACGTAGTTATACTCAGTTTGATATGTCGGTGCAATGCCATGGAGGCTAGAGAGACTTTCGGAAGTGGCTGCGTTCACACTAACAAAAACTAGCTCGATGTTTTTTTTTTGTTTTTTTGCTAGCAACTATGTGAAACACTTCTTTATGCAGGCTCAGTAATCAATAAAACATTTTATAATCCTTAACAGTGAACAAAACTATGGTATACGGCTGCTAATACGTTGCTTTGGATCAATTTACTTTTTATTTGTAGCACATAGTAGAAGCCGCTCTCTCAAGCGTACAGCATGCTTAATACGAACGCTACGCAGCGTGGCCTGGACTGACTTGGCACGCCATTTCGCTTTGCCGAGTAAAGCAAATCGCAACGTGTTTTCTCGGCGCGCGTGAGAACCCAGCCACGAGCGAAACATGGCGAAATGGACCTGTCATGTGAGCGCACTCACCCCGCCGATCACACACAAGTGAAATACAAGTTGAACAGTCAAATCGAGCTGCACCCCAGCTATCGTCAGCCACCGCAAACATACTGAGATAACAGCGCACAACAGTTCGCTGCGCTGGCGTCAGTACAAGTCCGTCCAGGCCACACGCTACAGAGCGATCGTGTTAAGCGTGCTGACGGCTGTACACTGCCGGCGCCAGTAAGCAAAGATTGGCCGATAGCTGCATGTGCTTCGCGGTGCTCCGTGTAGTCTCAGAAATATGTTGTAACGGTCGAAATACGCCGCGGAACATTGTCTTGAGGGAAACTTCCAAATGGCCCTTAAAAAAAGGAAGACAAAAGGAATGGTCCAGTCTAGGTGTCCAACCAAAGCCAAGTTGACTCGCAGCTGGATCTCCAAACTACTTGACCCCAAAACACATAGAGCGGCAGTTTTTGATGACCTAACATCATGCGCACCTTGTACAACGTCGCTAAGTGTAAAACGGAGTAAAAGTGAGTCTAGTAATTTGAGCTTGAGCTGCCTCCGCCACATGATTTAGTCTTCTTACACAGCTGGCGCATAATTGACAACGGATCGAATCTTGCAGCATAGTGAAATTTAGTGTTGTTAAGAGCCGGCGGTTAGCATTGGCTACGATAGTGGGGTATACAGAATTAAGCTTTTAAACCGTAACAAATATCGCTTTAAATATCATCTTGCAGGATTTCGTACTCAGTTCGTGCAGTAATTAGTGCTGCAATAGTACTCTGACGCTCCCTATCATTGTCATGCGCACGATTACACATTTGATTATTCCTTAATGACAGTGGCATTCCATTTTTGTTTTCTTTAATAGTTTAGGTTTTATTAGTTTTTTAAGCTTGTTTGTAATGCACCCAACTTCATGAATGCGATTTGGGCGCATATAGTAATAAAAAAATAAATGAAGAAAAAAAAGAAAGGCAGGAAATAAAAAATAAAGAAAGAACACATTCACACAGCACTATAATCGCACACGTACGTATTTATACGTATGCGTATGCATGTCTTATGAGAGTGTTGTTCAGTGAGTGTAGGAATGAACGTGCTTTTGGATGGGGGCGTGGCTTAATAGTGCTTGAACACCAATACGTGGTCAAGTTCTCTGAACTCAAGTGCGTTGCGGCTTCGCTTTAGGCAACTCGCCATAAGTTCGTAAACGCAAATTCGCCACCTCGAGATTGCACTAAAAATTACAAATTGATAAAGAAACTGACATCCGTGCAACACTGCTGAAAAGCAAAGGAAATCTCGTCCACAGTATGCTTGTTTTGCTCTCAGTACTGTCGATCTGTTCCTAGAGTCAGCAACTATGTGAAATAAAATTTCAAATAACAAAATCTGAATTTAGCTGCACTGTCTACATAAGTGCCAGGTGTCAGCCAATCTAACATTATCATTGGTGTTGCTCTATTTGAGGAATCTCTGTAGTACAACCGGTGCACTTGCATTTGAACACTGAATTACATAATCATCAATTATGACTATAACCCGTTTATGCTCACAAGCATGAATGAACATTTATTTCTAGAAAGGGGAATTTGTTCCACCGCTGTTGGGGATTATGATCTTGGCTAGAGGACTTGGGGGAGGGAAGTGCATGTCGGTCTTAGTTCTTCCTGCATATGTGGGCCGGTGTACTTTTTTTTTAGGTGCATGTTCAATTCAGTGGGATTGGTGGCACTGCCCGGCGTCTAGTTCTAGATGTCATGCCCTCCTTTTTCCAAGTGTTTGTGGAAGTACGCCGGTCAAGTGATGACAGACTGCTCTCGCCCTTGGATTGATGCGGCCCAACAACCCCCCATCAATCGACGATACCTCGTCCGATTCTCCAGCTAACACCTTTGCTGCCGCCATCACGCCACATGAAAAAAAACGGTGGAGACGCTTAAGACTGCTTACGTGTGAACATGTGAAAGCAGGGGCGCTATACCGTAAAATGATTACAAACTGTTTTGATTCCAAACTCCTGACGTCAAATTTACGTAACCACCGACGAAAGCATCGGGCGGTGACCCGCAGCGTTGTCTGAACAACCCAATCAAACACTGTCCTCGTTTATAGGAGGTCACCTTTCTTCGCTTTCCAAACCAATAACATTGTCTACGCTCAGCGATTTTTCTTATCTAATTGGCTGACAAGAGGCGAGGAGCACGCTCTAGTGGAGAGGGTTTCGATGGGGCCGAGCCAACGTTTCCTAGATAGCACAAGGCCAGTGCACTTGGATCCATGACGTCATGCTACCTTGCCCGACTGCCATAGAATCTAATGGGGATGCTCCCGAATAAGCCGTGGCCAAGCCAGCACAGTGAAAATAGATAAGCGCATGAAGAGGGTGGTGCCGGCTTGTCCGATTAGTCCGCGTCGACTTAAGGCTGTTTCACATGGCGCGATTGGGGCGAAAAAAATCGTTCTGCCACGCATGTCCCAGAGCGAGTTCCGCTGACAGCTTTCACATGCGTCTGCGACAGCGCGGTTAACGTCGCAGCGACGCCGAAGGTTGCCCCCTGCGCACGAAGCATCCAGGCCTGCATCGCTAAATAGAAACAACGTAGAAACTAGCCATATATTAAAATTTTCTTATTATTATTTGAAAATAGAATCAGTACACTATTTCTTAATGTTTAAAAGCGTTGAGACTTTACGATCGCTTAGTCTGCAACCGCGGCGAGTGAAACGCTGCAGAACACCGCAAGTATGAGCGTGCGGCTAGTGAGGCGTCGGTGTGGTGGTTTCCTTTAGTACTCCGCTGTTGTGGTAATATATCGAAGCCACAGCTCTTCTCCTAAAGGAGTATTTGCTTCTGCAGAAGAAGCGATCATTGAGTGTGCAAGCACCTGGCACAATTTGTGGCGATAATGAGGTTCACGACGGTGACGATCAAGTCAGTACGTGCCTATGTTGAAGGTGGCGTCTGCTCCTGACCTGGATAACCTGCAGCTTTTCCTTTTAAACGAATTGTGTGAGCTGGAGAAGACAAAAAATGCACGCCATCTCCACGAAGTGAATGCTGATGAGTGGGGCGAAGCTCCAACGCTTATCGGTAAAACCGTGAAACATTCGCCCACACATCATACAAAGACGTGACACGTTGTTATAGGGTGAACGTATATACACTGATATACACAATGTTTATTATTTACATATCGATGCAATGATATACACTCATATACACAAGGTGGCGCGCGTCGGCGCCACCAACCTCAGTAGCGACCGCTTTCGGCGCTTGACCGCTGCTTCCCGCGCCCGCTCCGATTCGAGGTTCGCTTGTCGCCGCTTGCGTGCTGCTTCGGCGGCACAAGCCCTCGCCGCTGCCTCTGCATCGATGGTGGCTTTTGCTTCCTCCCGGCGCTGGCGTCTTCTGCTTCGCGGGCTCTCACCGCAGGGTCTTGGCGGCGAGCCCGCCGCGCCGCTGCTTTTGCCTCTGGGGTGTTCATGATGAGCAGCTGCGTGGAGAAATTCGCTAACTAGAGCGCGCGCCGAGTGTGCAGCGGAGCCGGGTAGTGCAGGTGTGTGCCGCGCCGCTTCCATCTAGCGGGCGTCCTTTGAATTATAGCCCAGCTGCGCCTCTAGCGGGAGCAATGAGAACTAGCGTACACGGCCTCAGGGACCGAGCCTCGGCTGCCCGCGACTTTACAATTGCTAGTTGGTGCAGCGGGGGCGGGGCACTGCGGGTCACGTGACTTCCGCTTAACACTTGTTGTCATGGCAATCGTGGAGCTCCTAGGTGCCTGGGGACATAATCGCTTAGGGGCTTTTGAGGCACTGGTCTGCGTGGCGGCTGCTAGTTACTGATCGTAGTTCTCTTATCTCCGGGACCGAGCGCAGCTCCTACGTGCGTAGGGAGCGAATGGTTTAGTCCGCGTTGAATGTCTAGTGGTGTATGGGCCACGCCGGTCGCGCTTTATTATTGTAGCGTTTGTTCTAGTGGCGGAAATTGTTGCAGTAGTGGTGGTGTGGCTTGACGGCTTTTGAGCTCGGTGAGCTGTGGTGGTGTAAACATTCGGATACCGCTCTCGTTTGAGCCCCGGTGCCGCGGCGGAGGCCGCGGTTCCGGGCGCCGACGCGAAGTGGCGGTCGTTGGGGGGTTGCTACGCTGCATTCCGCAACACCCCAAATAAAAAGGTACTGCTCCAGTCAGGTAGACTGCTCCCTCCCTGATAGTGAGATTATATTTGCATCATCAAAACAGTGATGCGTTTATTTAGGAATACCATCGTTTCTCTCTCGCAGGCGCGAGGACAAGAGGGTGCGAGAGAGAAACGATAGTATTCCTAAATAAACGCATCACTCTTTTGATGATGCAAATATAATCTCACTATCAGGGAGGGAGCAGTCTCCCTGACTGGAGCAGTACTTTTTTTTTGGGGGGTTGCGGAATGCAGTGTAGCAACACCCCAACGACCGCCGCTTCGCGTCGGTGCCCGGCACCACGGATTCCGCCGCGGCACCGGGGCTCAAACGCGATAGGTATCCGCTTGTTTACACCACCACAGTTCAACGAAGCTCAAAAGCCGTCATGCCACACCACCACTACTGGAACGATTTCCGCCAGTAGAACAAACGCTACAATAATAAAGCGCAGCCGGCGTGGCCCAGACACCGCCAGACATTCAACGCGCCCTAAACGATTCGCTGCGCTCGGCAAGGTCATTGCGCCCGATCCCGGAGATAAGAGGCTACGCTCAGTGGAGACTAGTTCCTCAAAAGTCCCTAAGCGATTATGTCCCTAGGCACCTAGAAGCTCCACGATTGCCATTACAACAAGTGTTAAGCGGAAATGACGTGGCCCGAAGTGCCACGCCCCCGCTGTACCTACTAGCAATTGTAAGGTCGCGCCCCCGGCTAGAGGAGCTTCGCCCCTAAAATTGTTCACGAAGCTCCTGAGCCACAGGCGCTGGTGGGTATGCTCTGTTGAAACATCGTTAAAACTGGTGCGCGACATTGCTCCGCTGAGCTTTCAACACGACGTAAAACATGAAAGCGCCTATTTTGATGGCACTTGCTGTTACGTCACGTTGCTCCGCTCACATCGCGCCGATCGCTGCGACTCAGCGACGGAGCTACCAACATGTTGGCATCCGGTCGCGGAGAACCCATAGAGTAACATACGAATTACAAGAGTGGCCACTCCAGCAAAAAAAGCGGCCGAGCAACGCAGCTTCATGCCGCCCGCTAGAGGGTAATACAACACTCCGTGTCTCAAAGGGAACGCGCGTACTAGTTATCTACTGTAGCAACTTTTCTGGTGCACTATACGTCTACTTGTCCATGTGGCTGTAGACGTAGAGGTTACCAACGGGATCAGCCGGCCGTGAGTGGTGGATGATAAGACTAGTATATAGAATAAAGCATAACGCATCGCAACAAAATATTGGTCTTGGTGTGATCAGGCAAGGCGACGCTACAAAAGATGTGCGAGAACGTCTCCGTGGTCTTTGCTGGGTTCGTCTGCCAGAACGTCTGTCTGCTTTGCTGCTGCTTGGTAAGAAGGCCTTCATTACGTTCTTTTTTCCCTTCATTACTTTGAAAATTGCTTATGTATTTGTCACTTCAGCCGTAAGTTGACATTTGTCGCATTGTGCTGTTCGGTGCAGAGAGCTTTTCTTGTGCTCACTTCGCGCATGATGTTCTTAGATTGCTTCACATTATGTAAGAAACAGCAATTTGGAATGCTGTGCAGCACGTTTCCGAGAAAATCAATTCTTGGCGCGAGAAAGTTAGTCGGCACACGCCGGCATACGTAGTCTGAATTCAATGCACGTGTCTGCAATTGTGTGAAAGAATGCAGTTATGCTTAGGATCGTTATTCGATCGTGGCGTGCGCAGATTTCTTGAAGCCTTTTTTACGAGCGCAATTAGAGAGAACTTGCGAATTGAGAAGAATGTTTGTAAACTGTGGCTACGACGTATTCTGTATAAGCACTCCTGCCTCTGTAGCGCATGCATGACACCGAAGGTTGCTTTTTTTTAGCTGCGACAATTGCACGTGACGCTTTTCGCGAAAGGGCGATCTGAAGTGCGTAGGAGAAAATTTGTGCGAAGGCGGGAGAGAAGACATAACCAATACTTTTTTTTCAGATCATGCCGTCCGTAGTCAAGTACTACGGGAATTACTGTTGTGTTGCGTGGTGCAGTAACAACGGCAGGACAGGGAGAGAGCGTGGTTGGCTCACAACTGCAGTGAGCAGCCTTCATTCCTTCTTTGCTATGCAGCCTGAAATTACCACTTAATAAGAAAATTTAGGCTTCAAAAGGACGAGCGTTTTTTTATCTTTAATGCTAATGCTGTCTTCTGCAGTTTTACCGTTCTGTGGTTTTTTTTTCATAATATCACCTGTTTATTCCTTTTGTGAAATTTATTGTCAACATGTGGCACCTGTATTGGCATGTCTTGCACTTTGCAGTACAACCATCTTTGTGTGCTTGCGTTCATCGAACGTTTCGAAAAAAAGTGTGCATGTGCTTACCGAGAATATGATTTGAAAATAAAATGGTTCGTCTCTTTCAACACTTGTCATGTTTACTAAAATGTCTGCATAAACACACAGTGGCATCGTGTGCTTCCTGCTCTGGCGGTACAGCTTACACGAAGCTACTCGATGCATGCAAGCAACGCGTTAAAAAAATCGAAATATAGCCTCCGGGACGAGCAATTTGGAGGCGATTTTGGAGGCCGTGTAATTTTTCTGATCACTAGAAGTTAGCCTTCGAGATTAGTTTTTGTGCGGTCCCAATCTCGGAGTCGGTGTAGACTCCACACACCCGCTAGGTGCGCTGCGAACCAAAATTGGCGGCAGGGGCCTATGGAGGTGTCCTCTCTTATCCTTCTATATGTTACTCTATGGAGAGCCCGCGACGTCGCTGCGGTCGCTGAGCGACGGAATTCCCTGTGTAGCTGAGTGAAAATCGCGCCATGTGAAACAGCCTTTACTTAGCTTGCGGTGACTGGTCGAAAATCGCCGCGGCGTGCAACGGAAGGATAAGAATGCCGCTAAAACGGATCCTCAGCAAGGAAGAGTTGGCAGAGCGATGTCATATGCATGCCGAAAGGGCTCGATAATGTTTTACTGCCACGCAAAAAGGTTTTACATCTTAATATCTTAAGAAAGCAAAATCAGCTTACTACGACAACAAATTTTCCACAGTCATGAACAATCCTAAATTATTGTGATAAACAGCTAACAGCATCATAAAAGGTGGCAAAGCACGCATTCCGACGGATTTTTACATCGCCGGTAAAAGATTTTCAGGTGTACCACTTGCAAACAAGTTTAACGAACATTTTCTTAATGCACGCTCGCCAAATTACTCACGAATGACCCAAGCGTTAACGCCTGTTGATTCATATGTTACTTCCACTAACAGTAATTCACTGTTTCTTATACCTACATCGGAGGAAGAAGTTGTAAGTGTTGTAAAGGCAATGAAGGATGAGTGCTCGCTAGGAAATGACAATATTAGTGCGCGTCCTATCAAGGCCGTACTTCCATTTCTTGTCGGTCCTCTAGTACATATTTGTAATCGCATATTAGAAACCGGTGTATTGCCTGATAGAATGAAAGCTGCACGCGTAACCTTAATATTCAAAGGAGGAGGAAAAAATTATCTGAATAATTACAGACCTATTTCTGTTTTGCCGCTCTTTTCTAAAATCCCCGAACGCATAATATACACGAGGTTAAACAAATTTTTAAATGCTCAAAATATAATATGCAAGCAACAATATGGATTTCAGGCTGGAAAATCGACGGAGACAGCACTGCTATTCATAAAGGACCCTATTTTGGAAAACTTTGAACAGAAACTGTATACACTAGGCATTTTTCTTGACATTGAAAAAGCCTTTGATTCTATTAAACATGAAATTCAGATAAAAAAATGGGAAATTATGGTATCAGAGGAATAGCACATGAGCTGGTAGACAGTTATCTGACAGGAAGAAAACAATACACTAGTATGAATCAATTTGTCAGATATAGGAATAATTAGGTACGGTGTGCCACAAGGATCTATTTTTGGGCCCTTGTTATTTATTTTATATATCAATGATCTCGTTAACATCCCCCGGACACCTGATATTATCCTTTACGCGGATGACACTAATGTCTTCTTTTCTGGTCCAAATCTAGCCTCCCTTGAACAACATGCAAATCAGTGGCTGAGTCAGCTGCAGATCTAGTTAAATAGCAATGAACTTGACCTAAATATAAAGAAAACACAATATAGTATTTTCCACCCCAAAAACAAGCCCTTCAATCATCATGTCCAACTACAGATCTACATTACCAATCTATTGCCAACAAATTCTTGCCGCTTCCTGGGCGTGTGTTTCAAGTATGACTTAAAATGGACGGATCACGTGGATCAGGTACGTCTGAAAGCATCTAGATCTATTGGTTTGTTGCAACGAGTAAAATATCTTCTACCTCTGCGTTTGAGAAAGCAGATTTATTTTTCCGTAGTTCACTCCTATGTTATCTACTGTAAGCTAGTTTGGGGCACATGTAACAAATCTGATTCAGACCGCCTTTTCTCGCTTCAGTTTAGGGCGTTGAAGACGGTATTCCGTTCCGCACCTATTGCCAAATAATCCCTGTACGGTGCAGTTGAGGTACTGCCGTACTATTAACTTTACGATTTCTCATTGGCTGTACTTATTTTTCATAACATTAGGCATGATTTGACATCCTTCTCCACTAAGTACTGAAACAGGAACCTTACCCATAACTTGCGCACTGTATCTGCGGTTTGGTCGAAGTCACGCACAAATTATGGTACTCAGATCATAGACAACCAAATAGTTAAACTCTGTAACACATATCCTTTAATGATCAACAGCATACAGGATTGCAAAACCCTTTCTCAATTTAGGAAAATAACGAAATTAATGCTTTCTTCTCCTGCCTCTTTTGCTTAGAGTTCTACCTTTCTTTTGTCTTAAGCAAGATCAATTTGAATGATTTTCTACACCATTCCTTCTGTGAATTAGAATGACGTAAGCAATGTAGAATGTCAAATGATAGGATAATTTGTCATATGTAAAACAGTATGTATTGCATAATTTTCATTGATTGCCTTGATTTCTCATTGTAGTGCAGTATTCTGTCATGCCGAGGTGAAGGCCCTGTCAGGAGGCATTGTTGCCTCGTTTTGCCACGCCTCGTGGACATACTGTACGATCTATGTATGTCCAAATAAACTGAATTGAATTGAAAAAAAAAATAAATACATGCTCACCGGCAGGTGTGAGTAGCGAGGGCCTGAGCGATCGGTGGGCAGCCATCTTCTATTCCTTTCGGAACGGCGCAGTCTGTGGCTATTCAGAAAAATTTTCAGATTTGTTCGTCATATTAAAGCATTTTTTTTCGCGTACACGTCACTTTGACGTGTGAAGTTTCGTGGTTTTGTGACGTCGCGTGACAGACAGGCGAAGTGGGCGTAGCCAGAATACATTGGAACAATAGCAGAGGGCTAATGGTGAAAAGGCGTCAAATCAGGCAACTATATTGCTTTGTATGAATACTACATCTGTTGGCGGTTTTTCTAACAGTTGCTATTTTATTGCGTACGCTGAAAGTTTAACGTTTTACGGTACCTTTCAAGCGGCGTAATCGTTGCACAAACAGGGCTTTCCCATGCCATAGCTCCAGAGGCAAGAATTACTCGTACTTCTTGGTAAAAATCTTCATAAATTTTCACCTTATGAAAGAAATACGTTAAACAGGTTATGCAATTATTGTCTATAACACTTTATATCTAAAAGGTAAAAGAATTTTGGAAGCACGTTCGCAGTTCACAGATACGAGCGAGCAATTTTTTGTACGAGAAAGTTGGTGCAGATAGAACGAATCAAAACGAAGCTGGGTCACCCTTTATACAGGCTGTCCCAGCTAACCTTAGCCAAGCTTCAAAAAAATATAGAATATACCAGGACGCAACCAATGACATTCTCTCAGCTGTGACGTACCGCACCAGGAGTAATTTTTTTCATATTTGAACTATCGACAGTTGGATAAGATTAATGAATGAACTTTTTAATTGCGGAAATGACGGTGCCAATTTTGCCAGAAAAATAATAATTCTGTTGTAAAACACTCCAAGTTAAGTTGGCTGATGCAATCAGCATTGCATGCATTGAACGCCAGCCACGTTGGGACACGGGGGCCACATGCATGCCACTCGTGCAGGTTGTTTATTCTTTCACAGCCGATGTCGATTGGGTTTTTAGAACAGCGCTGCTTTTTGAGACAGGGACCGCTGGGGATAGCGCACTTCCGCTGCGGTGCCCAAGATATACGGATTACGGACATCTAACGGAGAAGCGTACGTAACGAGAGGCCAAGCAGCCGCCCCACCTCGCGCATGTCACTCAGCGGCATAGAGGCGCGTTCTTGGGGGTTAACACAAACACAGGCACTACCAGGGGTGGCGGCATTCCCGTTGCGGTGTGGGCGACACACAGTTTACGCCGTCGAGCATACGTATGTAACGGGAGACCTGGCGGTTGCGTCGCCCTCGAGTATGATTCTGCTGCATGTCCAGGGTTAATTAGTTGCTCGCGCGGCGATTTATGTGTTCGCGGGGCATGGCCATTGCACCGGGCCAACTGCACCGAGGCGTGTGAACCTCGAGCAAGAGGGCTATGCGACGTTCGTTTAAGTGATGTTGGTCTGTGTGTTCCAACAACCGGACTGGAAATTGGGGGCGGGTACAGCGTGAATTGTGGATTATCCTGCCTACTTCGAAAATAACTGATTGGTAGAATGTGAACGAGGAGACCTAAAGCAAGGATACCGCCCCAATTCGTAGGGGTATTTAAAAGAGTGTGTAGAGATGAAAAGGGGGGGGGGGGGGAGCGAGCGCCGATAATCGGCCGCCTCTAGTCGATGAAGGCTATTTTGTCCTATAAAAAACTGATGTATTCCTAAGTTGGCCTCCCCGAGTGCATAGTGTCGCCGGACGGCGACAAGGAATCGTCTGCTTGGAAGACCTGGAGGAGAAGAAACTTAACTCCCGATTCAGTTGTTTCCACTCTGCTCTGTCTCGCGTAATTATTTTTTCCGCGTTATAAAGAAAACGCTCGCAACATGAAAATAACCGCATGATTACTCGGCCGCGCGCCGCGACACCAGCGGTCCTAGGAGTTACTCGTTACTCTGCGCAAAGCCTTCGGCCTCCTCCTCAACGCCGTTGCCAACTACATTGGTGTCGCGCTTCACGCGGAAAAGGCAGCTCGCGGTTCGCGGTGACCAACGCCAATACCAATGCCTCGCCACTTTCAAGTGGCCGCCGAGCCAGGCATTGAGCAGAGTTAATTCTGGCGACTAATGCCTGGCACCACCGCTGTCGCGGCGCGCTGACGCGCAATTATGCGGCTATTTTCTTGTTGCGCGCGTTTTCTTTAAAACACCTAAAAATAATTACGCGAGACACAGCACACTGAAAACAATTTAATCGGGTGTTCTAAAACACAATTATTACTTGCCCTCAAAATTTGCGCCCTCAATTAATATTGTTAACACGTTCGTCTAGTTATCGATAGTTCATTTATGGAAATAATGCTCCTGGTGCAGTACCTCACTTCAGACTGAGTACCATTGGTTGCGTCCACGTATATTCTCTATTTTTGAGAGGTTGGCTAACGTTAGCTCGGACACCCCGTATATCTACCACGCTGAATCCCACAACCTCGTTGTGAAAACTGAAATTTTGGAACAACTTTCTTGCCATTTCACAGGATGCTCCTTCAACCGACTGAAAGCGAAATCTTGGAAGTCACTAAATCCCCGGGAATCGATGCAATAGTTTCACCGCAAATCGTTTTTTTTTTCTGTCAAAAAAGCCACCAAATTTTGAAAGTTTCCATAGACGCCCATACTTCGGACTTCGCACGCAATCGGGAACGGGTTTTTAGTCGTACGTAATCGTACCGCTTGCAAGAGATGTCGGGCTAGGAACGTAGAACTTATTTCTCCGAAATATTTTTTTCAAATAATACTGCTATGATTAGTTATTCGCGCAACACGACGCTGTCCTGTAGAAACCGCGCATGTGTGGTGGGGCGGCCGCTAGAGGCGCTGTTTGGCGATGGATTGCCATGTCGAGGAGCCTTCTGAGCGCAGCAGTATCAGCGTGCCAAAGGGATAATTTTTTCAACTGACATTTCGCTCATTTGTTTTTGGAGTGGTACGTTAGCCGAGCCATCCTTTATACATTCTATCTCAGCTTTTCTGTTTCAAAGGCTTTTTTTTTTCTTAGAATAAGTAGCTAACGAATAATTGTATTTTTTTCCACAAGTACAGTTATTTTGTACTGCGCCTTGTTAGTACAAGCTCATGGTTGGTACTAGGGGGAACCCACGCGTGCGTTGTTCCGAGTGCGAGCGCTCTTACGCGTTGGAAGAAACGCGGTTTAAGTCAGCACGCGAAGCGAGTGGGGAAGATAATACTTGTAGGATGTGCGTGCCAGGGTCGCAGCTAGACCGTCGAGAGCAGGAAAAGGATAAGCTTGCTAAGCGGGTTGGAAAGCTATAGAAAAGGAACTTAAGATCGAACAGAAGCAGAGGAAGGAAGTAGAAGAAAAGCTAGGACAACGTAGAAATGAAGCTGAATGGCACCATTCAGCAAAGCAATGGTGAACGCTTCGATACGACAACAGCTAACGAAGCCGAAACCACCACGCCGAAATCAGTGGCTGAAACGTCAGTGATAGCCACGAATGGGGCTATACCTCTGACGTGCCGGCCGCGGAAGAAGACAACAAAGCAAAGGGCAAGGATAAGGCAGGAGGGCAGAGCATCGTGTCCTCAGGTGCAGTTTTCGGAGGCGAGGACAAGAAAAAGCGTAGAGTTGTCGTTGTTCGAGATTCCAATAACAGAGAGGGTAGGTGCAGGTTAGTGCGCTTCCGGGAAAAAACGATTAGGGAGGTGATAGCGAAGGCCAAGGAACGCATGTGGACACACTGGAGGAAAGGCACCTAGTGGTGATAATGGGCGGAGTGATTGACGTACTGCACGGACGAGGGGCAGGCAGCACGAAGCAAATAGCCAAAGGGGTCACCAACCTGCGGAATGTTTTAAAGGAAGTACAAATCGCGCCGTGCACGGTGCCAGAGGTTGAAAGGCAGGGTTGTGAAATTGAAAGGACAGTGCTTGAAGTGAAAAGGGAAATTTGGACGCTAAGGCAATAAATTTACGGTCATTCATATCAACCGAGAAGTGCTCCGAGCAGGCGCTTTTGTGCGTGGCGGGATATACTTTAGCGAAAGTGTAGCAACACCGGTTGGATGACGATTCGCGGCGTGGGCTGTAGCGTTTTTAGGCGGGCCCCAGGCGATCAGAAAAGAATATTAAGTATTGAATGCAGCGACACACCAGTAAAGGACAGAATTCGACCACAAGGAGATTGGAAAAGGCACAGATAGGATAAGAATAAAGAAGGTAAAGATTATTACATAAACATGCAGGGTGGCCAAAAGTAGGAAATATGGCTGGAAATTCAAACGCAGCTGAATGACGAAGCGATTAGCGTGCATGGTTCACCGAAACGCATCTACGGGATTTGGAGCTGCCACCTGTTATTGTCAATTTTGTATGGGAAGGGCATAACATAATGACTGAGTCAAGGAAAGGCGCAGGCGTAGGCATGCTAATTAGGCGAGCTCAAAGTGACAAAGGGTAAAAGAGACATGTAAGAATCATTTATGGATTAGCGGCACATGGCAAGGCAAAAAGACGTGGCTGGGAGTAGCCTACCTATGGACAGGTAAGGATAGCAGATATAAAGATAAGGAATTGATGAATTGCATTAGAACTGATATTAATAAATTTAAGAAATCGGGCCAGGTGATATTAGTGGGAGATATGAACGTGCACATGGATGATTTAGACAGGTATACTGGGATGCTATAACGTAAAATGATTCCAAACTCCTGACGTCAAATTTACGTAACCACCAACGCAAGCATCGGCGGTGACCCGCGGCGTTGTCTGAACAACCCAATCAAACACTCTCCTCGTTTATAGGAGGTCACCTTTGTTCGCTTTCAAAACCAATAACATTGTCTACACTCAGCGGCTTTTCTTATCTAAATGGCTGACAAGAGGCGAGGAGCACCCTCTAGTGGAGAGGGTTTCGATGTGGCCGAGCCAGCACAGTCAAAATAGATAACCGCATGAAGAGGGTGGTGCCGGCTTCTCCGATTGGTCCGCTTCGCCTTACTTGGCTTGCGGTGACTAGCCGAAAATCGGGCGGCGTGCAATGGCAGGATAAGAATGCCGCTAAAACGGATCCTCAGCAAGGAAGAGTTGGCAGAGCGATGTCGTATGCATGCCGAAAGGGCTCGATAACGTTTTACTGCCAAGCAAAAAGGTTTATCATGCGCAAATAAATACATGCTCACCGGCAGGTGCGAGTAGCGAGGGCCTGAGCGATCGGCGGGCAGCCATCTTCTATTCCTTTCGGAACGGGGCAGTCTGTGGCTATTCAGAAAGAAGTTCGGTTTTGTTCGGCATATTAATGCTTTTTTTTTTCGCGTACACGTCACTTTCACGTGGTGACTGTTCGCGGTTTTGCGAGGTTGCGTGACAGACAGGCGAAGTGTGCGTAGCCAGAAAACATTGGACCAATATCAGAGGGCTAATGGGGAAATGGCGTCGAATAAGGAATGATTAGTTTTCTTTTGTGCGGTTTAATCATGCATAATCAGTGGGTACACGTTATATCAGATGGGGAGCTATCGCGGTTTTCGTGACGTCGCGTGACAGACAGGCGAAGTTGGGAGTGGCCCGAAAATGTTTTGACCAGTCGTGTAGGCTGATTGCAGAAATTGGAATCAAAGCTGTTTGGAATCATTTTACGTTATAGCGCCCCTGATTACAACGGTTCTCTAGTGCTGTATCTGTGTGGTGAAGAGAACCTTATAGTAGTTAACAGGGAGAATAAGTGTCAGGGGACAGGTAGCATAGCAATGCGGAAACAGGCCGTCATGCATCGACTGCGCCTTAGTCTCACAAATGGTCTACGAACAGCTATACCAAATGATAATAGGCAAACATGGAAAAAATAGCCTCGGTAGCGATCATAGATGTTTAACATTAAAGTTTGCCACAGATACGAACGAAAAACACGAACAATTAGCATCAGAATTTCTAAGATTGAAGTAAGAGCAAATAACAGAGATCGCAAAAAACGTTTAGAAGAAAGTGGACGCTTTTCCTACAGCAGTCTGGGAATATAAGGAACTGGTAGATGTTACGCTGCAGGAAATAAGGCTAACACAGCAAAAATATCGTTGGATTTGAAAGAGAAAACCACGGAAGTGGTGGAACAAGGAAATAAAGTATGCTATAGAGGAAAGCAAGCAGGCGTCTAGGGATCATCGAGAAACCAAAACGTTGCAATTACACGAAGAAGAGGGGCTCCTTAGATGCAATACATACCGAGAAAAGAAAAGGGTTGCGAGTGAGCTCGTGCAAGGGAAAATTAAATGCGCAAGTGAACGTTGGGTGCATAACAATCACAAAAGAGACAAAGGCGCCCCAAAAAAGATTCTGGAACCATATAAAAGCACTCGGAGCTCCAACTAAAAATTGGCAAATGGCTATAAGGGATGAAGACGGAAACATCTACGAAAGAGACGATGCGCTGCGGTACATCACAGACGTTATGAGGGATAACTTCGGCACGAAAGAAAGAGTAGTTCAGACTCAAACTGACCCAGCAACAGATAAGCCTGAGATACCAAAATTTAGCATAGGAAGCTTTTATTGAAAGAAAGCAGAAGAAAATTCGCTTAATAACACGGTGGCAGGACGCGATCGAATCCCAATACAGTTAATGAAACACTTGGGTCCAAAGAGCCAGACACTCCTGACTAATGCCATAGAACAACTGATTAAAACGAACAAAGTTTCGGTTGGATGGCGTGAAAGCAACATGAGCGTCATCTACAAACGCATAGAAGATACAAACGCGATGAGCTTGTACAAGCCAGTTGCAGTAATATCGGCAGTGTAAAGGTAAACCATAAATAACAATCGAAACGAGTGGAGAAAAATGGCGTGCTGGGGGAACTGCAGACTGGCTTCAGACCAGGCAGACACTTCGAAGATAATATTTTTGCATTTGTGCTAACTCAGTGCATACATATTTTAAAAGCTCAGAATACAGCAGCATGGATAGCATTTCTAGATGTTGAGGAATCCTACGACAACGTAGGCAAGAAATTGTTATGGGATATTCTCAAGCACGAAGGCATAGATAATGATATCGTGGAGGTGCTGAGGGAAATATAGAGAGACAACAGAGAACAAATTGTATGGTAAGGCCAGAAATGCAATAAAGTGATATAATTTAGCCGAGGACTGAAGCAAGGGGCTCTGTCTCCGTTGTTCTTCACGCTGTGTGTGAAAGTTAACCAAAAATCGGTCGGCCGGTTGGCTTTGGGAGCCCACGGCGAAACGACAAATAAGGCAGTGCAGGGTGACATGGGTTGAGCCTCGTTTTAAGTCAAAAAAGCGCAAAGCGAACTTGGATTTGAAGAAAGACTCAGGAGAATTAATTAAAATAAATGGCGGCTAAAGTGCGCAAGTATCTGTACCTACAAGTGTAGACACAGAATGGAGGTAGAGGTCAAGAAAGTTAGCAACGAAGTACAGGGTAATGGAATCTGTAAATAGACAACTAGGAGTAATGAGAATGAAAGCGAGAGAAACAAGGACAACGAATTGGATGCAAAGAATGGAAACAAAAAAAGAAAACGGAGAATTACAATAATGAGAAGAAAGAAATTAGAAGGGAGAATCTCTACTATATCTCAAACGACAGTGCCTTGCTATTTGAGACTTTAGCTGGTTACCTAAGGACAAAAGCATACCGGAGCAAATATTCGCAACAACATGAGGCATGTGCATGCTGCAGCAAACATCCGGAGACGACTGAGCACGTCCTAATGGAATGCGAAGGGATTCACCCAGTGAATCCTAGGTAAGGTGCGCCTCCTAGAAGCGCTTGGATTTAAAGTGGGCGGAAGCATCAACCGGCCAGCAGTCGAAATAGGCATTATGAGTATTGGTGGCGAAAAAAAAGTCGCCATTTCGCCCGAAAGGCGAAGCATCGATTGGGACAGCAAATTAGTGGACAACTATACAAAGTAAGGATAGTATATTTATCGGCCGTATAAACTTGTAATCATAGGCATACTGACTAAATAAAAAAGCATGGTGTCACGCGCGCACAAGCAAACATGAACGCATCTCCCTCGATGACCGCGGAAACTGGCTGTCAAAATACTGGAGTGAGTCAGTGCAGCTGCAGCAGCGAACGAATTGAGCTTCGTGCCGGCATTCACATCAACGCGATCTTAGCCGCGAAAACACAGGGAAGGCGGACTGTGCCCCCGTTGCAGATGGCTTTCAAGATACAGCCGCGCGGGTGGGTGGTCGCGGCGCAGAACGCCCCAACCCGCCTACCCCCGAGGCCTTCCGGCCAGGCGGGAGCGCGCGGCCGAAGAAAAGCGTTAGAAAAGCGCGGCCATTCCGCCTCCCTACCCTCCCTCCGGAGCGTTGTCCGCGACGTGAAGAGTGCACTTCCTTCCCGCGTCCCGCCCTTGTGTGCGTGAGCCGCGATTGCCGGCTCATCATCGCATGCTTTGACTCGCACATACAGCGTATGGCGCGCAGCGACGATTTTATCGCCTGTGGACTTTATACGGAACCTCACGGCGACGACAACGGCGGGGGAATTTCGCCTAGAGTGTTCATATAATACCTATCGCAATAAAAAAACGCAGAAGAGATTGATACGAGCGGACACATTACAGGCATAGGTACCAGGTAGGTAGGAAGGTTTTGAGGAAGAGAAATATGGAAGAGTTGTAGACATAAATGCTAGAATGAGAGAGAGAGAGATAAATGAGATGCATGTATGAAAAGTATGTATAGCATACCTGGGTTTCTGAAGCAGGCTAGGTGACTATTTGTCACCGCTCTGTTTCAAGGAGGATCTCAATAAATCATAATTGTCATCATGTATACACAGATACCGGTGCGGTGGCCGGACGGGACACAGAATCCTTCCCTCTGTTAGTCGAGAGCTCCATATTTATTCGGGGGCATGGTTTGCTGTGTGGATATGTGCGTCACTGTGTTGTAATAATAGAGCTCGGGCTGGGATGGTGGCGGCTCCGGTGAAAGTCCCGGTGCGTTGAATGCCCTCCATGAGCGTCGGCAGGTCCAGCATAAAGGACGCTGGGGCGCCAATAGTGGCTTGTGTTTTCTGGCAGACCTAAGTGAGACGTGAATCATGTGACGCATTATCTCCCCTGGTCTTGTTTGGATACGCCAAGACCGGGGTCCAATTGCTCTTAGAACAATACCTAGAATCCAACGTGGTCCCGTTCTGAAGTTGCGTGCAAGAGGTTTTTGGTTTGCATAAAATGAATTGTTGCCACTGGAAAATTCTGTTGATGCGTTGAACCAGTAGGGAGCGGATTGTCGATATTTGATCGAAATTCTCTTCCAAACATCAGCTACGCTGCTGGGTGATTCCGCGTAAGATCAACGCTGGTCCAAAAATTCATATTTTAGATTTCACTCAATATTTTATATTTTGTGCGCATATCGGGACACGATATGCGCACAAAATGGACGAGTAGTAGTACGAAAGTGAACTTGCCTTCTTGACAAATGGATACTTCATGCACCGGGCATTCCGCAAATTCACAACAATGTAAAATACAAAATATTACGGCTACAAAGAATGCATTTACTTGTGTAAAACGTATACGTAAAGAAGAGTCAGCAAGCGTTGTTTGAGGCTTCTGTGCAAAACGGAAGTGTTTTAGAAAAAATTCTTAATTTCCTACACTTTTCAAAATTTGCTATATTTACGAATTTATATCTACTAAAATATTGCCTGTAGCTTTTTCAGATTTGGTGGGATATGAGACCTTAACTTGTTTGACGATTGTGCTGAATATTGTTGCTGTAGCACAAATTTCCATTTTTACAGTTTCGCCTCAAATGTGAAGTTTTGACGAAAATGAACACTATTTAAAAATCAAAATAAAAAAAACCTCAATTTTTTTTATTTAACCATAAATTTTTCTCGAAATTTCGTAAACATCTGTCCACAGACACTGGAAAAAGAACATTAAAAAAACATTATTTTGTTTTAATGACAATATGTGTGGTAGAAATGAGAGCTTCGCCGGGATGCAGCAAGGTGCTAAGAAATAGGGACATCGGGGTAAAAAGAACATTCATTAGCCTCTAACTTGCCTAAACTTGGCCATTATTGCGACAAAAGGGCAGTTTTGATAAACTAGTGTTATGATTGCAAGCACGCACTTCTCGAATGCCTAACATTCTGATTGAAATTGTGCTACTGGGCCATCATTCGCGCAAATATTCTGTTAGTGCTTTCAGATGATGCTCTTCTAAAAAACGTCTTTTTTGAACGAGTTGGTAGAGTGTAGTAGAATGGGGAGTGGGTCCTTAGGAGGCGGTGGCAAACAGGTAGTAAGGCGAAATACGTTGAAAGTTGCTGGCGGTGTGGCCGCCGCCTTAAGAGGAAGCTTTAGCTTGGGTGCTCCTATCTAAATACATGTAAAACGAGAATTCGTTTTTCTCGGCAACCACTGCACCACATTTGATGACGTTTGTTGCAGTTAAAAGAAAAGTGAAACTCTAGTGGCTGTTGGTTGTGATGTTTTTATTTAAGTCGTCCACTGTTTAATAAAACTGGCAAAATAGCAGAGTTTCAGAAAACGAAACTATCAAATTTACAACTCTAACTCAGCAATGAAACATGATATCACAATCTTGTAAACTGCAACGAATAGTAAATCTAAAGTGTACAAAATTGCTATATTCTACATATAATAATAAATTCGCATATCAAATTTGTCTGCTCTGAATGCTCTAATAGATGCCGTTCACCGGTCTGCGGTATCTTTTATATAGGTGCAGAGCTACGAATTTGTAAACTTCGTGCTCCTATTTTTTTTTCAAACTTAGCAATTCTTGAAAATTCCAGCTAAATAATGCAAGCCAGAAATCGACATTTCTCGTCCGACAGTTACTAGAATTTACCTTTCTCTCTCATGTGCAACAAATTTAAGTAAAATCGGCCCAGTGGTTATCTCAAAAAATCGTTTCTGCGTTTGACATGTATTTGAATAGGCGGCATCGGAGTTGGGCCCGAGCTAAAGCTTCCTCTTAAAAGCAAGCTTTATTGGATTCGCTTCATTAGATCTGCGTGATATGGCCCTCTGGATCAGGTGGTCTTATTGAAAATGTGGAAAAAGCTGCCATTACTGCAGCGCTTCGTAAACTGAGGACGCGTTCTCAGCACGCTATCATCGTTTCGGATTTGTCAGCGGTGCTCCAACAATTATCCGTGCATTGTATGGCAGCAAGTTCGGCCGACAGTCATTGATGTTAGCTAAGGAGCTCAGCAATAGGCATTTCTTTCTCAAGTTTCAGAGGATACCGCCACATGTTGGACTTGCAGGCAATGATGCAGCAAATTAAATTAAGAGTACCAATGAATCATCCCTTATATAAAGACTTCTCAGCAGTTTGAATATCACCTCACCATCCAGGAGTGGTTTTAGCACTTTGAATATCACCTCACCATCCAGGAGTCGTTTAAGGAATCCGTCACGCAGAAGCTATACGTTGTTTCATAGAGTAAGAACTAGTTCCGCGAACACACCCCCCCCCCTCCCTGTTTACGCGGAACAGTTCATCTGTGCCTGCCCATACTTCAAGAAAAACAGAAACGCTCTACTTGAGGCTTCGCACAGTAGACAATTTCCTTAAGAGTGTGCGGAACAGGTAAGGTTTCCCAAAACACATAAGTTTATGAGAGAGGAAGTGTCGCGCCTCTGTCCATCTTTTCAACCCCCTTTTTCAACAGGCGGTAGAAGAGAGCAACCGCTGGCACTATCTGCCAGCTAAATAAGCCCTAACCAACACCATCGCCCCCCCCCCCTCCACCGTATCTTAGATTATACTGTATAATGACGTTTCCGACGGAGCCATGGCGAGTACGACATTTTTCGAAATTTTTACCTGCCGTAAATTTTCTTACTTGTGTACATGCACGGGAGTTCACCGTTAAATCTGCAATTATTTGCGCTGCAAGCTACGCACACTTGTTAAATAAAACGAGCCATGTAAAGGTTGCTCTGTTGACGTATCTTTACTCACATTCAAGAGAATGTGCATTGTACTAAACGGTATTTTATGCATAAGTATTAACCATAAGGGTAAAATTACCCTTGTGTCGCAATCATGGCCAAATTTAGGCAAGTTAGAGGCTAATGAATGTTCTTTTTACCCCGATGTCCCTATTTCTTAGCACATTGCTGCATCCCGGCGAAGCTCTCATTTCTACCATATATATTCTAATGAAAAACAAAATAATGCAAGATGTTTTTTAATGTTCTTTTTCCAGTGTCTGTGGAAAGCTGTTTACGAAATTTCGAGAAAAATTAACGATGGGTTTTTTTTATTTTGATTTTTAAATAGTGTTCATTTTCGTCAAAACTTCACATATGAGACAAACTGTAAAAATGGAAATTTGTGCTACAGCAACAATATTCATCACAATCGTTAAACAGGTTAAGGTCTCATAGCCCACCAAATTTCAAATAGCTACATGCATTAGTTGAGTAGATAAAAATTCGTAAATATAGCAAATTTCGAAAAGTGTAGCAAATTAAGAATTTTTCTAAAACACATCCGTTTTGCACAGAAGCCTCAAACAACGCTTGCTGACTCTTCTTCAAGTATACGTTTTACACAAGTAAATGCATTCTTTGTAGCCGTAATATTTTGTATTTCACATTGTTGTAAATTTGCGAAAATGCCCGGTGCATGAAAATGGCGCCTGCAACCTGAAGAATTTCGATATTTTTTCTCCTAAAGTATCCATTTGTCAAAGAAGGCAAGTTCACTTTCGTACTACCGAGTGATATGCGCACAAAATATAAAAAATTGAACCAAATCTAAAATATTAATTTTTGGACCTGCGCTGATCTCTCGTGGAATCACCCTGCTGTCGTCTCCGTTGCTAAGCCCACACTCGAATGTTGCTCGAAAAGAAAACTGGCCAACCGTAGTCAAAGGCGAACACTTCATTAACGTAGCAGGGCTTGTTTCAATTCGCTGACCATGCGCTCCGCTTTGCCTTTTGTAGCTGGGTGGTAGGATGCGCTGGTGACTGCACAGTACGCCATTTCAATAGTAAAATTCATTCATCTGTGCGGAGACAAGTACAGTACTGTTGTCGGCGACAACTTTCTTCGAAATCGTAGAATTAAGTGTGCAAAGCTCTCTGATGGCGGCAGCAGAAGTTGCGCTTGTCATGGATCTGACTTCGAGCCGCTTGGCAGAAGCATATAATAATACTAAAAATATCTTGCGTTGAATAGATCCCGTAAAGTCAAAGAGTACTATTTCCCAAATCTGCGTTGGGTGTTCCCGATTCATCAGGGCGCCTTTGTTTTTTCCTTCCAAGACTCCAGGAACGACAATGCATGCGCTGAAAATTTTTTTTCACGATCAATGGTTGGCCACTATGGAGCGGCTTCTGGCGGCGGGCATCATTGCAAAAATGCCTCGGTGTCCCCCATGAATGAGCGTCACCACATCAGGACATGCTGCTTCGGAATCAGCATTTGAGAGCCTCAAAGGAGACAACTAAGATGATTGCAGCGTTCATTTTCTTTTCTCTGATAAGACTGGAAAACTCTGCGAGTTCACACATTTTGCCGGTCGGCACAGCCTAAAAATCGTCCAAAGTGAACGGTCTTTCCTTGTAGGGAGGGAATCTTCGCCGCTGAAAGGGGTGAATATTGGCCTTTGTTATGCCACCATAGGCGCTGTGTTAGTCTAAACTTTCACAATATTTACCACCAGCTCACTGGCATCGACAAATCAAAATATATTTTGCCGCCGCACTAAATCTGTCATGATCATACCATGGCTTGAAAATTCGGGAAATAATCTCTAGAACCAATTTACTCAAATAATCTGTTTTTGTTCACACGATTTCAATGGAAATTACTTTCTAAAGAGGCGGGCATTGAATGAACTTCTATATTCTACAATCAAATTTTATATAAGTAAGAATGGAAATGCGATCTACTTTTTTGCTTCTTGATATCCTTCCCTTTCCTGTTTCGATTTAGTGGCTCTGAATTACCGTGATTCAATATGCTGGGTTTGTTTATAGACTGTGTTTACCCGCCGTGGTTGCTCAGTGGCTATGGTGTTGGGCTGCTGAGCACGAGGTCGCGGGATCGAATCCCGGCCACGGCGGCCGCATTTCGATGGGGGCGAAATGCGAAAACACCCGTGTACTTAGATTTAGGTGCACGTTAAAGAACCCCAGGTGGTCCAAATTTCCGGAGTCCCCCACTACGGCGTGCCTCATAATCAGAACTGGTTTTGGCACGTAAAACCCCATAATTTAATTTAATTTTTTTTTATTGTACTGTTTTGTTGTTGTTTTTTTTTTTTTTTTTTTGTAGCCGTGTTCGCTTCGCGTGTCAACATGTACAGCGTTGTTGCTCTAAAAATGGCACAAACACATCACCCCCCACTCCCCCGCATATTAGGCTCTTTAAGCGAATGAGGGTTAGTGTAATAACTAAATAAATAAATAAATAAATAAATAAATAAATAAATCTGGTATTGCTGCTACTATAAGAACGTCCGCCGGAGGGCATGGTTCGCCTTCCGGCCACACTAAAGGAAGGGTGCTCAACGCGTCAGCGTTTTTGGGAACGTTGCCTGGTTGGTATACCCGCTCGTCGCTGTAAGCTGTCAGTTTCATGCACCATCGCTTCATGCGAGTCGACAGGATTGGAGAAGTCGGCTTTTAAAAGCTTTTGGACGGCACCGAAGACCCCAGTGTGACCTTCAGTATCAAATTGTGACTAGTTTCTCTCGGCTGCACCTAGCTTTCGCATCACGAAAGCTATAGGTGCATCCTTGCCTTAGCGGTCCTTTTGAGTCGGCAATGCACCGATTCTACATACGGATCTGTCGCACAAGACACGAGAGTAGTAGCGGCATGGATGCGTGCGTGAGGATAGTCTTGTGTAGCACGATCTATGAATTTCTTCAAAGCAGCTGAATGTCGTGGTTCCCGCTATCATGGTGCTTCCTTTGCAATTAGCTGCAATTAGTGAATTAACGCGTTTTGTATCATTACACGCTTTTCAAGGAACCATTCGTAGAGTAATATCGATCCTAGGAAGGACTCAACCTTTGCCTTTGTTGTTGGTTTTGGGAGAGTTTTGATGGCTATTATGTTTTAATCAGTTGCTGTCAAGTCGTTATCGTCGATAGGAACACAACTTCAGACGCCCCAAAGACGCAATTTTTCTTTTTAGCCCGCAATCCAATAGTTTCTAGTTAGAAAATAATGATGTCAAGAGATGCATCGTGTTTCTCCAGTTAGCTTCGCTGGCAATTATGTCGTCCAGGTAAGAACATGCGCCTGTGATGCCAGCAGCGGTTGTTTCCATGCACCTTTGAAAGATTGCGGGTGCTGCGCAAATTTCGATTGGCAGCGTGTTTACTCTATAAAGGAATTTGATTGTGTTTATTTTCAGCACCACGGCCATATCGTGAGTCACCTGCAGCTGCTGGTAGGCCTGGGTGAGGATCAGTTTGGGAACACTTTTCTGCCAGTCACAATACCTGTGACTGAGGACGGCGAGCATGAGGACGGCGAGTGGCTCTGGGGCTGTGCCCAATAAAATTCATCCAAAAATTGTCGGCTGTGCGGCATCGTTGTACATAAAACGACCCGCGAGAATGAAATAGCGAGCCTTCTTGTATCACCCGATTTCAGGGCGTTTCGACAACGTCCTAGGCGTAAGCCTGACGTGCGCTACCCGGCGGCCCATCACGGCATAGTGTCCGAAACGTCGCACTGAGGCCGTCAAACCGGGCTGATGGCAAGAAAGTCTCCTGTACCGATGTTCGAGCTTCAGCAATCACCTCCGTTGAACTTTGACAACACGGCCAGCGTGGATTAAAAACTTGCGTGGCTACTCTTGCGTAGCAACCGGTGTGAGCGAACGTTCCGGGGAAGCCCAAGTACACGCACGTTGGTTTAGACTATGGGATGCCAAGATCGTAAACCCTTCACAGCGTTTGGGTAATCTGGAGAAGAATAAAAAACTACGAAGTAGTCATAAAGAAGTTCGACGGTTATATTGTGAAAGAACGAACTCTTGTTTATGACAGTGTCTTTGTTCACAGACACTAGCAAAGACCAGAGGAGTCAGTGCATCACTTTGTGACTGTCATTCACGTTGGGGCAGACCGCTGCGACCTTGGAAATCTTAACTCTCTGATTTTTCTCAAACTATTGTCACCAGCGGCTTGATCCTACAGTAAAGGTGCAGATTCGATCGCACTTCTCCCGCCGTGATGCAACTTTACTTTGCCGCCTCTGGTTAGGGGCAGCTTTTACGAACGCCTACCCATTCCTTGTTGGAATGTCCGACAAACCTTATCTGTGACTCATTCAACTGTGAAGAGATTATCGAGATTGTGCTGTGTTTTTGTGGTCTTTATGACATATAAGGTGACATCCTTCGCAGTGTGGTAAACCTATTAGACAACAGACCATTTTCAGAGACAAAGATTCTTGTACCATGGCCCCACGCGTCGCAGGCTGAGACAGCGACGCGGGCATGCTACGATTCATGAAATCGACTGAACTCAGTGACCAATTATTGGCGTGAAATAATGGACAACCACACGTGTTCATACTGAGAGTACCTTCTTCCTTCCCTCTTTTCTTTCATTTCATCCCTTATACCTCTTCCCCCGTGTAGGGTATCAAGCCCTACACGGGGTAATGTGCGTGCACACTTATACACATACACGCTCTTCTAAGCTGTCCCATCCCCTCTCTACCTCTACCACGTGAGCGGCTTCCCACATTTCACAAGCATACTCTTTCCTCGCTTTGACACTCAAAATTCTAGTGCATTAAAAGTTTAATATTTGCACTGCGCCTCGTTGGCCTCTTCATATGCCGCTGAATAGCATTTTCTTCGCGGCTTCATACAGACAACATTATTGGAGTTACTAGGCGCTCGAAACCACCGTTTTTATTGAAATGTGTGTGTCAGCTGCCCAAGACATATTTTGACATGCTAGCATAAGGACTGTGCAAGTGGAAACAAGTGTATGTGTGTGAAGTTTGGGATGCCGGTTACGTGGTAGATGTCGGGAGGGAATGGCAGATCTTAGAAGGGCATGTAGGTATGTATATATACCTACTTACAGTGGTCTGCTCCGGACCACCGTGAGCTGCACTTCGCTTTTCGAAGAGGCAGGACGTTTGTCAAGTGAGCTCCTGAACAACACTTCGCAATGTGGTGAACACGGTTTAAATCATGGATCCGGGACCTCAAAGAGTTGCCCCGTAATGCTAACGCATTTCTCGCGTTTACCACTAAATCCCCACAGATTTTTTTCTATTTCCCACAAAGCATGATTTGACAGATGCACTTGACCATCTCTGTTTCATGTAAATTCAATATTGACTAAAAAACATTTGTTTGCAATTCATAAAGGCCGTTGAAGTCAGTTCTGCGAGCACGAAAAGCGTGCCTCATCCCTAAACTGGCATCTCGACAATTTTGTCGCGTGTGTCGTGCACGGCCCCACAGGATATCTCATAGCAAAACAACCTTGACACGGTCAATGTGTATTCTTGAGACGCAGGTCTACGCAGATAAAAAATATCAGCTCAGTTAAAAACAGAAACCATTTTTTTGCATAAGTATGAATAACTCGTACGCTAAGAAGAAAACCACCAAGCCGGCCGGTTTAATCTACAACATATCGGGTTTTGCTCATGGCCGACACTTTTCTCAACACCACTGTAGCCCAGGTAACGAAATTAATGTAAGAGTACAGGCTAAGACTAATATTTGGATTTCTCTTGTTTTTCCAGACGTTTTGTTAGGGCAACAAAATTGTTGGGCTGCCAGTTAAAAGGTTAAGAAACGCTTGATCTGAGACACGCTCGTCGTCAGGCTTCAATAAACGGCGCTATGAGAATAATTGCAAATGCACTCGAAACTTTCACTGGCTACGGCGGTCGCGACGGCTAGACGTCAGAGGAAACGTTTGCTCGTGGCCTCCTATTAAATACATGGGAAAGAAGAAATCGCTTTTCTGGGCAACCACAGTCCCAAGTTCGATGAGGCTTGTTGCATTTAAGAGAAGTGGAAATCTACTGACGGTTGGTTCCGAATTTTTTATTTAGGTCGCCAACCTTTTAACAAAAAGTGACAAACATGGCAAATTTTCAGAAAACGAAAATATCAAATTTACAGCTCTGCCACTCACGAATGAAAATGATAACACAATTCTGCAAATTGCACCTAATATTACATCTAAAGCGCACAAAATTGATATGTTATACATGGCTCTCAAGCAGACTACTAACCTTTGAGTAGAACTTTTGCAGAACTCTTGTAAACAATGTAACAAATTCACGTATCATGTAAATTGGCATATAAAATTCGTCCGATTTGGATGCTCTAACGAATGCAGTTTAAAGAAAAGCCGTATAAGTTGTAGGTGCAGAGCAACGCATTTGTAAACTTCGTGCTTCTATTGTTTTCAAACGTATCAATTATTGAAAATTCAATTTACGACATTCAGGCCCTAAGTCCAAATTACGCTTCCAGCAATCACTATAACTTGACTTTCTCTCTCAAGTGCAATAAATGTCATTAAAATAGGCCGAGTGTTTATCTCATAAAACCGTTCCTGCGTTTTACACGTATTTGAATACGCGGCATCGTAGTTGTGCCCGAATTAATGCTTCCTCTCAAAGAAATTGTCCACCACCCCCACCAGCAGCCGTAGCAGAAGAAACAGCAGCAACAGCAGCAGCGACGGCTACGATGATGACTCCGGGGAGAGTCCGTGCCTTAACTTCACAACCTGAGTGCCAACGTGCACGCCGCGGGACATTTAGGCGCGGAAGTGCCTGTTGTGCCGTCAACTTTCCCGGATTGTCCACTAGTCTGGAGGAAACAGGCGAGGTGGGTGCGGGTTACAAAAAAGCTCAATGTACTAGGCAAATTTCTCGCCGAGATAGCTTGGAAAAAAAAAGTTGCCAGTCAAGCATGCTAGAAAAGTTGCCATCGACAGTGCTAGAGGCACTTGGTGCTATAAAATTTGCCGATGCGCTTAGTGCAACGAAACAGGGCTACGAGGTTCTCTGTCCGTAAATGTTGCAAAGCTTTAGAACTATGCCAGGTCAGTTCACAATCAGACTCGAGCCTGGGGCGGTTCCGCTTGCCATTGCCGTTCGACGTAGGATACCAATTCCGCTCAGGGAACCAAATGGCCCGACGGAATTGTGTGCAGGAGTAGTTCCGGTGATGAAATCACCAGGTGACGTGAGGGTATGTTTAGGCGTAACCGAGCTGAAGAAATGTGCTTTTCGTGAGCATTTCATTTTGCCTACGATGGATCAACCACTGGGCCATTTGCCAGGCGCGAGGCTTAATGATTTGTTTGTTGCACCATTGTTGTATTATGGAAATAATTGAAACATCTGCAATTCTGCGTGTACGTTGAAACCCACTCCCTGTGCAGGGCTGACGTGATTTGTCAGCCATGTTCATTTTCTCTAATGTTCATTTACATTACGATTTAACGTCGAATCATCACATTTACTCCACTCTTCCGGCTGCTAATCACTCTCTTGGCATCATCAAACGCAACATAAACCATATTCCTGTTACCATACGTAAACATGCTTACACTACACTAATCCGCCGAAGCTCGAATACGCATCGGTAATATAGGATCCCGGCAGGCATACATAGTTGACGAGATCGAATCTGTGCAAAACCGAGGCTGCTCTCTTCATTTTTACTGTCTGTTTATCTTGCACTAGCGTCCCATCAGTAAAAGCACGTGCAGATTTGCAGGTGCTGTCCCTTCGCCGCAAATGAACGCGTGTTTGCCTGCTTCACTAACCTTATCATCATACTTATCTTCACGACGATTTATTTCAGTCACCGCCTGTCGTATTTCCCTGCCGGGATCACCATATCAAAGTCAAGCACATACCACGTCACTCATTACTTTACGCACGCTCTTTTATACCCCGCATCATCATTGAATGGAACCAGCTTGCCCTCTGATATTTTCACTGAAACGGACCTTGTAAAATTGCATGGCATGTTACGCTCCGTTAATTAGTTGCCTTTTTATTAGCGTTTTGTTTGTTGTGAGTTACCTATAAATAACTGTATTATTACTATACACTATCTGAGCGTGCGTAGTTTTTCACCCATATCATTACAATTGTGCTCTGTGCATTACTCGTTCTTGCTTTTTTTAGTATGTTTTACACGCTGTTTCTGACTAGTTAAACTCCGTTAGCATGCTTTTGTTTTGTAGTTCATCCATTAGGTTTTTGGAACTACTACTTCGTTATCACTTTCATATTTTTACTGCCCCCCCAACCCTTATGTAATACCTTCCAGTGAGGGCCTTTAAGGGTACTGCGAACAAATGAATGAAATAAATAATGCGGGCACTCGCACATTGGACGGTCGATCGTACCTACACCACTCGAAACAGGCCGCTCATATAAATCTCGCTCGGTGAGAGCAAATATAAATCATACCTGCTGAATTTCACAGATGGGGAAAAAAGTGTAAAATCTATTTTTCATTTCATAGGTCAACATAGTAAATGGATGTGCCCTCTGAGAAGTGTGCACTGACATAAGAATTGAATTATTGATCTGTTGATAAGCTCTGACAAGTAGCACGGCACTTTGATATCAGCGGAATTTATTCCTCAGCACTGATATCTTGTTCTAAACTAGCAGTTTCTGTTGTAACACCAGGGGCCGAATTCACAAAGCTTTTCGTTATCTATAAGGGCTATTTTCCATTTACCGACCGCTTTCGCTAATGGTATTTCCTGCATCAGGATTGTCTAGAATTTGCTCTTACGACCAGTTCTAGCGTAAGAGGCTTTTGTGAAGACGGGGCCAGGTGCGCTATGAAGTAAAGCTCTCCCAATATGCTTATATACCATTTTCCGCTATTAGTCCGCTAGAATTGGTGCAAATTTTTCGGGCCACGCCGACTTTGTCTGCCTATCACGCGACGTCAGGAAACCGCTAGAACTCCACATCTGACATTAACTGTATGCACATTACTATATTAGCACATTTCTTACCCTACATTTTTGTATATGTATTCACATATGTATTCTAACTATTGTATAAGTAATAATTTTTATTGTACTCTGCCCCCTTACACATTGCCTCTAGGGGCCTGTAAGTTATCTTTAAATAAGTGAACAATAAATAAACATATGCCCGCACAAACGCTTTTTTTTTCTTTGCGAGGGGGGCGGGGCAAGGGGCAATAGCAGGACACTGGCCCGTCCCGAAAGGCATAGAGGACAGCTGCCCGCCGATCACACTGGCGCTAGCGGATCGGAGCCGCCGGCGAGAGGAGATTTCGTTGCGTATACGAAAATGTCGTTAGAAACGGAACATCACGTGACAATTACAGCATGTTCTTATGAAAACACAACGCACATATTTAGCTCATGGCCGCGCGCAAGGAAGTTGGGTAATACGGTGTCTGCCCGCGTTGTTGTACTCTATCATGGTTTCCCCCCACTTTATTGTAGCGAATAGTCAGCTGTCGAATCTGCGTTCGCTAGAAGATTGTATGCTAATGATTTCATCGTGTATTAAGGTATAAGTTTTGGTAATTAGGAAAACCTTCAAGAGAGGCAGATAAATTGATGTATTAGTGTGAGAAATCGACTGTCTATCAATTATAAGAAATGTGTAATTATGCCAGTTACCAGTAAAAAACAACCTTTAGCATTTTCTTACAAAGCACGTAGAAAAATACTATCTCGTGCTCAATATATTGTCACGTAGTAGTGACAGTGAACAAAACAGTCGTAACACTGTATGACGAAACTGGTTGTTTATTGGGCGAACCTGTGCCCACAAAAAGCAAGCTACAATGAAAGCACAACGATAGCGGCGAACACAGTCGGCGAGCGTCGAAAATCTGATCAGCGGCGAAACGCGTCAGCTTTTATACCTGAGTCATCGAAGGTTCCAGAATAATGCCTGGTACGCGCGTGTCTTCCAGAAAGTTTTAGACAATTCGTGTCGCTCATACAATCAGATAACAGAAGCGTCGGTAAAAACAGGCAACGGAAAGAAGCATCGATAACGTTCTAGACACTTCCGATACTGGCGCATCCTGCGCCGAGCGATAACGTTTAACATTTGTTAGCCGGTGGACAGCGGCCATCGGCGAAAGATAAACATGTATACGTGTCAATACCCTCCCCTTAAAAAGCATCGTCCCGATGCTACAAACAAACGCGAAAGCGAAAACAAAACGACGCGTAATAAAGAAAGAAAATAACAAAGTAACAAAGTACGTATAAGCTCGTCAGCGGGCGTAGAAAGGCTTAAGACGCACCACGTGGATGACTTCAGGACGTGCGCGGCGTCGCTGGGATTGCGAAATGCCGTCTGGCACGACCTCATAGTCCAGTGCGCCAATACGTCGGATGATCTTATAGGGTCCGAAATAGCGACGTAACAGCTTCTCGCTAAGTCCTCGTCGGTGTATCGGACTCCAGACCCAAACACGGTCGCCGGGCTGGTACTCGACGTAGCGTTGTCGAAGATTGTAGTGTCGGCTGTCGGTCCTCTGCTGGTTCTTGATGCACATGCGGGCGAGCTATCGACCTTCTTCGGCACGCTGCAAATAGGTGGCAACGTCGAGATTTTCTTCGTCGGTGACGTCCGGTAGCATGGCGTCAAGCGTCGTTGCCGGGTTCCTTCCGTAGACCAGGTTGAACGGCGCCATGTGCGTCGTTTCTTGCACGGCCGTGTTGTATGCGAAGGTCACGTACGGAAGGATGGCATCCCACGTCTTGTGTTCGACGTCGACGTACATTGCCAACATGTCGGCAATGGTCTTATTTAGGCGCTCGGTGAGGCCATTCGTCTGCGGGTGGTAGGCGGTGGTCCGGCGATGGCTTGTCTGGCTGTATCGCAGGATGGCTTGAGTTAGTTCTGCCGTAAAGGTCGTGTCTCTGTCGGTGATGAGGACTTCTGGGGCACCGTGACGTAGGAGGATGTTCTTAACAAAGAATCGGGCTACCTCAGCGGCACTGCCTTTGGGCAAGGCTTTTGTTACGGCGTAGCGGGTGAGGTAGTCCGTAGCTACGACGATTCATTTATTCCCGGACGTCGGAAAAGGCCCCAGTAAGTCCATCCCGATCTGCTGGAACGGTCGGCGAGGTGGCTCGATCGGCTGTAGAAGTCCAGCTGGCCTTGTCGGCGGTGTTTTTCGTCGCTGACAGTCTCGGCATGTCCTTACGTAATGGGCGACGTCGGCAGAGAGGCGAGGCCAGTAGTATTTTTCTTGTATCCTCGCGAGCGTGCGGGAAAAACCGAGGTGTCCAGCCGTTGGGTTGTCATGGAGAGCTTGCAGAACCTCTGGACGCAGTGCTGAGGGTACCACGAGGAGGTAGTTGGCTCGGAGAGGCGAGAAGTTCTTCTTTAGGAGAATGTCGGTTTGCAAGAAAAAACGACGCCAATCCTCGCCTGAACATCTTCGGCACAATGACGGTCTTGCCTTCCAGGTAGTCTACAAGGCTCCTTAGTTCCGGGTCGGCTCGCTGTTGTCCGGCGAATTCGTCGGCACTGATCGGTCCCAAGAAAGTGTCGTCATCCTGGTCGTCCTGTGGTGGCGGTTCGACGGGGCGCGAGACAAGCAGTCTGCATCAGAGTGCTTTCGCCCGGACTTGTAAACGACGGTGATGTCGAATGCTTGAAATCTCAGACTCCATCGTGCGAGGCGACCTGAAGGATCCTTCAAGTTAGCTAGCCAACACAAGGCGTGGTGGTCACTCACAACATTAAAGGGCCTGCCATAGAGGTAGGGGCGAAACTTTCATGTAGCCCAGATGATGGCGAGGCACTCCTTTTCTTTTGTGGAATAATTTGCTTCCGCCTTCGATAGCGACCGGCTAGCGTAACTTACAACCCTTTCTAGTCCGTCAGTCCTCTGCACAAGCACGGCGCCGAGTCATACGCTGCTTGCGTCGGTGTGGACTTCGGTATCGGCGTTTTCGTCGAAATGCGCAAGTATTGGCGGCGATTGCAGGCGTCGCTTCAGTTCTTCAAATGCTTCGACTTGCGGCGTCTCCCACATGAACTCGACGTCGGCCTTCGTGAGATACGTCAATGGCGCAGCGATCCGTGAAAAATTCTTGACGAAGCGCCTGTAATAGGCGCACAGTCCAAGAAATCTACGTAGTGCCTTCTTGTCAGCGGGCGGAGGAAAGTTGGAGATGGCCGCAGTTTTCTGAGGGTCGGGGTGCACTCCAGACTGGTTGATGACGAGGCCCAAAAACAAGAGCTCCTCATATGCGAAGCGGCACTTTTCTGGCTTTAACGTGAGTCCGGAGGTTTTGATTGCTTGAAGAACTGTTTCAAGGCGCCGCAGGTGTTCTTCGAAGCTTGAGGCAAACACAACGACGTCGTCCAAATAGACGAGGCAAGTCTGCCACTTCAAGCCTGTCAGTACTGTATCCATGAAGCGTTGGAAAGTCGCAGGTGCCGAGCAAAGACCAAACGGCATGACCTTGAACTCGAACAGTCCGTCTGGTGTTATAAAGGCAGTCTTCTCCCGGTCCCTCTCGTCGACTTCGATTCGCCTGTAGCCGGTTTTGAGGTCCATCGACGAAAAATACTTTGCAGTTGTACAGTCGATCCAAGGCGTCGTCAATCCGTGGGAGGGGGTATACGTCCTTCTTCGTGATCTTGTTGAGGCGACGATAATCGACGCAGAAACGTAGGGTTCCATCCTTCTTCTTTACTAACACCACGGGGGACGCCCACGGACTCTTGGACGGCTGGATGATATCGCCGCGTAGCATTTCGTCGACTTGTTGCCTTATGGCTTCGCGTTCGCGCGCTGAAACTCGGTACGGGCTCCAACGGATTGGGCGGACATATTCGTCGGTTATAATGCGGTGCTTGGCGACAGGGGTTTGTCGAACTTTCGACGACGACGAGAAGCAGTCCTTGTATTGCAGGAGCAGAGCTTTTAGCTGCTATTTCTTATGCCTGGGAAGGTTCTGGTTGACGTCGAAAGTTGGTTCAGAAAGTCGTCGTTGCAGGTGCACTGGAATCCGTGCAGGCGAAAGCACTGCTGGCTTGTACTATTTCGTCGATGTAGGCGACCGTGGTGCCTTGGTTAATGTGCTTGTATTCGGGGCTGAAGTTCGTGAGTATCACCCTTGATTTCCCTGCACGTAGCTCAGCTATGCCTCTAGCGACGCAAATTTCACGGTCGAGCAGTAAGTGATGATCGCCCTCGATGACGCCCTCCATGTCTGCAAGCACTTCGGTACCGACGGAAATCATTACGCTGGAGCGAGGCGGAACGGTGACTTGTTCTTCAAGCACATTCAAGGCATGGTAACTTATGCTTGTATCCGGTGGTATCGCGTTGTGTGTTGAAAGCGTTATCGACTTGGACCTTATGTCGATGACTGCACCGTGTTGATTTAGAAAGTCCATGCCTAGGATGACATCCCTGGAGCAGTGCTGCAGGATTACGAAGTTCGCCGGGTAAGTGCGGTTGTTTACCGTGACTCGCGCTGTGCAGATTCCAGTCGGCGTTATTAGGTGGCCTCCCGCTGTCCGGATAGCAGGTCCTTGCCAGGCTGTTTTCACCTTCTTCAACTTGGCGGCGAACGCGCCACTGAAGACGGAATAGTCGGCACCAGTGTCGACGAGAGCGGTGACGCTATAACCATCGATGAGCACGTCTAGATCCGTAGACAGGCGTCTAGCGTTGCGGTTAATTCGTGGCGTCGGATCACGGCTGCGTCGGCTTGCTCTGCTGCTGCTAGGTCGCGTCGGAAGGTCTTCTTTCGGCGGCGAAGTGCTGTCAAGGCTGTTGCTAGGCGGCGTGCTGATATCTCGTCGTGATGAATCGCGAATCGTCGTCGTCGGCGACGTCGGAGGATCTTCGGCATTGCATCGTACAGCAACCGCACCTCCATCGGTTGCTGCCTTTAGTTTCCCGGGTAAGGGCTCGGAGATCGGCCCCGGGTGGGACCGGTGTACTGACGGCGATGCGGCGAGATGTAGCGGCCCGGTGACGGCGAGCGTGAGGGTCGTCGTGGTTGCTACTGGGCTCCGGCGAGGTAGTCGGCGATGTCACGTGGTCGCTCGCCAAGCTGTGGACGCGGCGCGTTGACGGCGAACCCTCGTAGGCCCATCTCGCGGTATGGGCATCGCCGGTAGTCATGGCCGGCTTCCCCGCAGTGATAGCAGAGCGGGCGGTGGTCGGGGGCGCGCCAAATGTCTGTCTTCCTTTGGTAGCTGCGCTGGGCCACGGGCGGGCGTGCTGGCGGCTGCGGCGGTGGACGACGGAACTGCGGCGTTACGGGGCCCTGGCGCGAGCGCGGAGGGGGGCCTTCACGACGGGCGACGGCGGCGTAAGTCATCGCTTCCGGCTGGGGTTGCGGTGATTCGGGAAGTCCTAGCGATTGCTGGATTTCCTCCCGCACGATATCGTCGACGGTAGCAACTTCTGCAGCTCTTCACGTACTATGGCCCTGATGGTGTCTCGTAGGTCGCGGGAGAGTCCTTGGACTTCGGCGTACTGTGGCGTCGAACGGCGATTGTATTGCCTGTTGCGCATGTCCAGTGCTTTCTCGATTGTTGTAGCCTCCGAGAGAAAGTCTTGGACTGTAGTTGGTGGATTCCGCACAAGTCCGGCGACTAGCTCCTGCTTAACTCCCCGCATGAGCATGCGAACTTGCTTGTCTTCTGGCATAGCCGGGTCGGCGTGCCGGAATAATCGAGTCATTTCTTCAGTGTACATACCGATGCTCTCATTCGGGAGCTGTACACGGTTTTCCAGCAAGGCTGCTGCTCTTTCTTTACGGACGACGCTAGTGAAGCCACGAATGCGGCTCGGAAGAGGTCCCAGGTTGTCAGTGCACGCTCCCTATTCTCGAACCAGGTTCTGGCGCCGTCTTCAAGCGAGAAGTAAACATGGCGCAGCTTGTCGTCGCAGTCCCACTTGTTGAACGTAGCGACCCGGTCGTATGCCTCCAGCCAGCTTTCGGGGTCTTCACATGGCGAACCGCGGAAAGTCGGCGGCTCCCTGGGTTGTTGCATCACGATTGCAGATGTTGGCGCAGGGGCTGTCATGGTAGCTGCTGCCGAGGTCGTGACTTTTGTCCTCTTGGTCTTCTCGGGAAGAAGTCCGTACTCCGGGGGTTGGTTTTGTAGCCTGAGGCTAGCTCGATGCTCCGGGACAACGTTGGTACTCTCTTCGGGGTTCGGGCTTGGATCACAGCTTTTCGGGGGCGTCCGCTGCATGGACACAAAAGCACCTCCACCAGATGTCACGTAGTAGTGACAGTGAACAAAACAGTCGTAACACTGTGTATGACGAAACTGGTTGTTTATTGGGCGAACCTATGCGCACAAAAGCAAGCTACACTGAAAGCACAACGATAGAAGCGAACACAGTCGGCGAGCGTCGAAAATCTGATCAGCGGCGAAACGCGTCAGCTTTTATACCTGAGTTATCGAAGGTTCCAGAATAATGCCTGGTACGCGCGTGTCTTCCAGAAAGTTCTAGACAGTTCGCGTCGCTCATACAATCAGATAACATAAGCGTCGGTAAAAACAGGCAACGCAAAAGAAGCACCGATAACGTTCTAGACACTTCCGATACTGGCGCATCCTGCGCCGAGCGATAACGTTTAACATTTGTTAGCCGGTGGAAAGCGGCCATCGGCGAAAGATGAACATGTATACGTGTCAATATTAACCAATTCGGTATCCGTATTTGAGAAGATCTTAGTTGGCATCAGCATATTACTCGCGTCCGCAATGTGGGAATGTCTAAGCTTTATTTCCTGATAGGTCATCGTCATGCTCCAAGTGACTCCAAACTTCTTTGATACAAAACTTTTGCATTATCAATTCTTGATTACGCAAACATTGTTAGAGACGCTTTTACCTGTATCAGTGTAAACAAATTAGACAGACTATAAAATAAGGCAGTGACGTCTATTTTTATTAGCTATGGACATTTAGTGTTATATAATAAATGAGTACGCTGTTTGAGCTTTGCGATTAATAAGGTCAGAGGAACAGCCAAAAAATATATAGGGTTGAAGCGTGCTCAAGCAGTTGAAGAAGAAGAAAGACAGAATTTGTAGTAAAGGGGCCGGGGGTCAGAGGAGAATAAAGAAGTTAGTAATGGCGACGTGAACAGTACTTAGTCTGTTTATTATGTGCGGGCTTGTTACATAATTTGGCGCAGTCGACGACAAGAACCAATATGTGGGCGACTTTCTTTGTGGAGAACTGCAGCAACTCTGTGGTATTCAAGAAATGTCAAGTCGAGGACGAAGCCGCCACTGACCTTCCCGAACACGTCACTACAGGTGAGCTTCTGAATCTCGTTCTGCATGAAGCCTCAGTGTCTTCAGAGGAACTTTTGGAGCAACATTCAGTGAAAAAAAATATTCCGCTGCGTCTGTTCAACAAGCTGGTGTTGACACCGATAGAAAGAACTTACATGCTCCGGCAAACTTCATCTGACGAGCTAGCGACAGTTCAACAACAGGAAATTTCGCAGCAAAGCTCCATTATTGAGACTCTGGCTTCTGCTTTAACCAAACGGGCGAACCATACACCACAAATAGTACGTCCTGAAACGTTCGACGGCTCATCCGAAAGTCCAGAAGGGTGGATAACTTTCTATGAACACGCTGCGAAGAACAATGGATGGCTCTCTGATGAAGACCTAGTGATCAACATGCGACAATTCCTTAGCGGGATAGCAAGAGAGTGGCACGAGTGGCGACTTTCACAACGAGAGCCTGAACCTTGGTTTAAATGGAAGGAGAGTTTCCTTCTGACTTTCAGCAAGAATCCGGTTGAGCGGTGGCATGAAGCACTATTTTACTGTTTCAAGTCCAGCACGCCACTCGTATTTTCTGGAGAAACAGCGACTTCTTCGCCTCGCTGAACCTGAACTGTCGCTGTCATCACTTCTTGCCCTTATCATCCATGGTTTACCCAGAGATTTGCAACGACAGGTTCTAGCACAAGGCCCGAAAACGCTCGAAGCGCTCTTGGAACTGCTAAAACTATTTCCCCCTAGCTGGACTGAGCGAAGATACAAGGCTAGACAAGACTTTTCAGAGACGCCACGTGCCAATCGCTAGGATGAGAAGTGTTCGTTGGTGTTGGACGGTGTCAGGTCTAACTTTGGCGCGAGCATCACAAGACCTATAACTCCTGTACAGAAACCCACAGAGTTAAACTGCTGTGAAGAGTACTTTCTCTGTTTATTATGTGCGGGTTTGTTAAAGGGTTAAACATTTTTAGGGGGGAGGGATATGGTACCCTATGCCGACACCTATTTACATCACATCATAATGCTTTAGAGCACTTCTTCTTTCATCTAATAGTAATCAAGCGAAAAGAACTCAACGCTGCATGACATAATCAAACAAATGAGTTGTGGAAATTTCTTGGTCTCCTAAAAATATGAGATACCTTTGATGGCACTTTATTTTATGCGTTAAGTTTTCTGTTTCGGTTTTGATGAATATATATGCGTACTCATCCTGTTGATACGTTTTCTGTGACAAGTTTAAGTTGCATGTTTTCTCATTCTCACGTATTTCTGCTTTTGATATCATTTGTGCTACTGTGATACAATTTATATCGTTCCATTTGACAGTATTTGAAATAAATGACGTAGGCCTCACTAGTCGAGAGACAAACTGATCTCGCAGTGCTGCAGGCAAAAGGAAACGCGACTCGCACCACCGGTTAGCTACGTTCACAGCGGCGGCCATGTTGCGGCCGTTGAATGAAATACATTGGATGCGAAATGAACGTATATGCCGCTAAGGCTTTAAAAACGGGAGGACTTCAGCTTCTTTCGAAATATATTGAAACTTTTTATGGCGTTGAAAGTTAACAATACAATTTTTCTTTAAGTAGCCTATAAATAATTTATTTATTCTGCGTTTACAACCAAAATGATAACGCCTTACGGCCGTTGTATAAAGAAAAAAAATAGGGGCAGCTTCACACTAAGTTGTGCGAAGACTGGGCAAACAGCGAAGCTGTTGGCCCTTCTCTAGCTTTAACTTTGCTTTCCTTTGCTTAACTTGGTTTGGCTTGGCTGGTTCTTAGCTTTTTCTTTGCTTAAGTTGCTTTGGCTTGGCTGGTTCTTAGCCAAACTTACCCGACCCCGAGTATCGGGACGATACTCGGGTTCGAAAGGCCACCTTATAGTCCGGCGTAGCTTTGAAGCGCGAGCGCGTTGGGCACGGCCACGCCCCGCCAGCGATAGCGCAGCACTGTCCGGCGCGAGGCGTGGCCGACGCATCCGGCGCTCGTCGGCATGGCGCGGGTGCAGCCGGTGTCGAGATGCGACATGCTGCATTTCGCGCCGGCCTCGTCAACCAGAGTGGACCTCATCCGCGTCTTTTCGAGCAAGATGGGCTGATGGATACTGGTGGCGGCACGCGCAGCGAGTTCGCAGTTTCGTATCCTGTAACTCCTTGTTTCGTATAAAATGTGAATGCATTTATTACGCGGCACGGCGCGGTGCACACTTGGGAATATAGACGGGTTGGGTTTTGCGCCTTCCATAATCACTGCTATCCACCAGCCCATCTTTCTCGACGAGACCCGGATGCGGTCTATTCTGGTGACAAGGCTGGCGCGAAATGCAGCATGTCGCATCTAGACGCCGGCTGCAGCCGAGGAACGCCGACGAACGCCGGATACGTCGGCCGCGCCTCGCGCTGCAGCGAGGGTAACCAGGGAGAGGCTACTAATCCCGGCGAGCGATGACGTCATGTGCGTCGCCTAGCAACGCCTCACAACAGCTATGCCAGGCGTTGCTAGGTAACGCGCTGTGACGTCATCGCCAGGCGCAGTTTTTTGTTTGCACTACGCGGCCTAACCAAGAGCTTAAACAGCTCCGCTGTTAAAATTATGTCGAAACTAATAAAATACGATAATCTAAGTAAGAAAATAGCTGTCTTCTTTCGCTGAATGGCCCTTGCATCACTGAAATGCAACGGATGTAGTCGCAAGACTTCGAAAAGATCCTGCTTAAGGATTAATTATTATTTATACATGCAGGTACTCGTTTGTACATGCATGTACTTGCATGTACTATCACGATGGAAAGAAACGCGAACAGCGGAGCGCGTCGCCTAAGCATAACTGAAGGTATAGTGCGCGCCGTCCAGTCACCACCATTCACAGGCGGGCACATCCGGTGTGAGAGCGCTGTGCGATGGTGCGCCCCCTATCCTGCGATATGTTGGTTTCTGTTCTGCTTCTCTTTTATTTGAAAACGAGGAAAGGTGACGGTACAGTAATGATGACAGCGCAAACTGTACTATCGCGATGAAAAGAAACGCGAACTGCGGAAAGCCTGGCTTTCGGCTCAGTCAGCGCTAGTGCGAGGATACGTGTTCGATTGCCATAAGCATTGGCTGTCGCTAGGCGAATCTCTGCTTTCAGCCGGCGCCCCCGTAGCGCTAGAATCTTGTTCAGGCTGGCGCTATCGCACCGCGTGTGCGTTCCGAGTGTCAGACATGACTTGCAGATGATAAGCTTTCCTTGCCAATATGCCCGGCAAGTAAAATTAGGCACTCTTTCATGCTGTCGCGATGCTTGTGTGATTAACAGAACTGAAGCGTGAATTCCAGACCATAGCAAATTTATTGGTCTAAGAAAGATATAGAGAACAACTGAAACAAAGGCTCAAGCTGGCACAAAGTTTGAGGAAATAACGAAGCAGAACTGCTAGACAAAAACATACTTTGCATTAATTAATATTTGGTGAAGTCTCCTTCGGCCAGGATGACGGATTCCATGCGCCTTGGCATAGAGGCAAACAGGTCTGTAGCTAGCTCAGTGCCGCGAAGCCTTTCTCGCTTGGCGTGAACAGCAGCCCAAAGGGAGTCCTTGTTCATTTTATGGAGCTGCAGACGTGACAAGCGTGATTTCATAATTCCCCAGACATTCTCAATTGGATTTATGTCCGCTCCTTTTGCTGGCCACGAAAGTTTAAGGATGGCAAGGTTCTCTAGCATAGCCTCCACGGAACGTGAAGTATGCATTGGAGAAAGGTCATGCTGATTATAAAACAGCCCATCCTTGAATGGCCCATCCAAAGCAAAGGGCAGGACAACCTGCTCTATTACATTACAATATTCTGCTGCAGTGAAGCGTTCATCTAGCCGTATAAGGGGACCCAAGCCTTCGGCTGTGATGGCACCCCACACATTCACGGAGCAGCGCCCGCTCAGGCTTGTTCGCTTGAAGCAGGTGGGATGAAAGCTGCATAAAGTAAAAAAAAGGAAAGTTAAGTTTGTCTTTACGCGCGTCAAAATGGTATAATACGTTTAGCCCAATCGCTGCTGTATCCAAACATTTTTCTTGTACGTACATTATAGCGAAGTAGGCACCTGGCATTAGTACAGGGACTGCGCTGTGACGGTAGCGTAGCTTTTATTCATTGGCTCAGAATGCACCTCAAGCTGTTAATTCCTGACATGCAGCAACCAAAAAGTAGCTATAGCTACTTTTTGGTTGCTGCATGTAAGCAGCAATTAAATTAAAATATAAAATAGCAATTAATATATAATTAGCAATTAAATTTAATTTAATTGCAGAACACGTGTCTGACTTTAAAACACTGAAATATATATTATGTCCTTTAAACGATCGGTAGTCGCACCCTCATGCAACATTCGTCGTAGAGCTATCTTCGTTAAATTTTGATGCTACTCTGACCACACCAGCACTAAGTGAACGAATTCAGGACCACATATTTACAAAGAGCGCCGCAATTCAAGAACACTAGGGGGCAAAGGCTTACCGATGATTTTCTTGACACCACACTTTGACTCTCGTGACCCTTTGTAGTAAATGTGCTCTCATCTGTGAACATCACCTGGCCCCAATCCTCCACAGACCAGTCTTTGTGCGATTGTGCGAATTGTAGACGGGTGGCTTTGTGGCGATCCGAAAGCAAAGGCTTTCTTGCGGCTGTCCTGCTGTGAAGGCCCGCTTCGTGGAGGCGCTGTCGAACCGCTTGAACGTCAATGTTTAGCCCGAGCTCCGTTTTGATCTGCTGGGCTGTTAAAAAAGGATGGTCTACGGCGGCTGCAATAATTAGTAGGTCTTGTTGCGCGGTCGTGGAACGTGGCCGCGAACCGTGAGGAAGGTCCGAGAGTCTACCTTCAGTTTTGTAAGCTTTCAAAACTCTGTTGACTGTCGAAAGCGCTCTTCCGGTAACCTTCGCAATTCTTCTCTGGGGAAATCCTTTGCGGTACAAAGCGATCATTCCAATCCTGTTGGCGTCCGACGCTCGCGGCATCTTTTTCTTTTCAAACTAGAGGGACTCAAGCCGATAGCTTTGCTCCTACGCCGTAGGAGAAGACATCGCGCATGTGCAGCTCCACTTCCAATCATAGTTTTTATTCTCGAAGCTTGTTCTTTTTTATTGTCATGATCACCGCTGCCGTGAGGCAGCGACGATAAAGCTCGCTTAACGCTTCAGTTCTGTTAATCACACAAGCATCGCGACAGCATGAAAGAGTGCCTCATTTTACTTGCCGGGCATATTGGCAAGGAAAGCTTATCATCTGCCAGTGATGTCTGACACTCGGAACGCACACGCGGTGCGATAGCACCAGCCTGAACAAGATTCTAGCGCTACGGGGGCGCCGGCTGAAAGCAGAGATTCGCCTAGCGACCGCCAATGCTTATGGCAGTCGAACACGTATCCTCGCACTAGCGCTGACTGAGCCAAAAGCCAGGCTTTCCGCAGTTCGCGTTTCTTTTCATCGCAATAGTACAGTTTGCGCTGTCATCATTACTGTACCGTCACCTTTCCTCGTTTTCAAATAAAAGAGAAGCAGAACAGAAACCAAAATATCGCAGGATAGGGGGCGCACCATCGCACAGCGCGATCAAACCGGATGTGCCCGCCTGTGAATGGTGATGACTGGACGGCGCGCACTATACCTTCAGTTATGCTTAGGCGACGCGCTCCGCTGTTCGCGTTTCTTGCCATCGTGATAGTACTTTTGATAACACGCCGTGGTAGTGCAGTGGCTTTGAGTGTCGCGGCTACGATCGAGGGCGCGGGATCGAACCCCGACCGCAGCGGCCGCACTGTGATGGGGACGCATTGCCGAAAATCCCCTGCACGGTGCCTTGGGTGCACGTTAAAAAACACCAGTTGGTCCAAATTACTTCGGAGTCCCCCCTCCCCCCACCCTACCTTCTACACTATATAAGTTCCATATAAGTTCCAGTTAAAAAGGTGATCCCCGTGCTTTTATCTGGATCCGAACTGTGAATAAGTGGAACGAGACATATAAGTGGATCTTATGTGTTACGTTCGTTTTGTTTGCTTTATGTTTATCGTTCTTACCTGGAACTCAGTAAAGGGGGGAGGCGGTGTTGTATGATCCAGTTATTGTTCCACATAGGTTCCAGTAAAATTTCTAAATAGTGCGCTTGTATAATTTTTGCTTGTGTCTTGTTCCACATCACTGGTGCGCTGCAGCAAAGTGTGCATTGCACCACAAATAAATTTGGCGCTCTTTGGGCGAAGATGCCCTTGGCCCATACACACATGGCATATAAAATTGCAGAAACTTAGGCTATATCTGTGAAGCTATCTTACAGCAATTGACATTTATAAAGCGCTCAGGCGGATTTTCAGTTATGTCATTTTACATTTAAAAAATCTCTGTTCAACAACGCCGTAGAAAGATTAAACGACGCAAGCAAAAGATATAAGCGAAGAGTAGAGCCCATAAATGCCTGAGCTCAAGAATTTCTGGTGGACATCGAGCTTTTCAGGACACCTCGATTACGAAATAATTGTTGAGGCTATCACGTGTTGTGCATTTGACTAACAAGTAGCACCGTAGAAACAATGGCTTTGGTTCAACGTTCAGCCATTTGCGCGCTGTGATCTAGTACGTACACAGTTTTCAACGCTTAAGCAATAAGTCAATGACTACAGCCTTCAGTTACAATGGACCCTTGGGTCACGCTGCGGCATATTGCGCATGCTTATACGCATGCAAGTGTGGTTGCATTTTCCTGCTCGTGGTGGCTCTTTGATTTCCACAAGCAAACAAAAATATGAGTTTGCAGGAAACGGTCGACTCTACGATTCAGAAGTGGGGAACGACAAGAGAACTTAAAATACTTCGCAGTATCTTCAGAAAACTCTGTGTATTAATACTGATATAATAATATTTTTCTAAATTATACACTTCAATAAAGGAAAAATTCGCAGTGTAAACATCGACTTCTTCATGGTAGCTGTAGCTCACCGAATGACCCTTCCGTCTCCTGCTGCTCCCTTGTTTATTGTTTTCCTGCAGTGCTGGCGCTTAGGAGGAAAAGAACTGTTTTGAAACGGGCCGGGCATTACTTTCTAATAAAATATAGCACACCTTCCCCTGGCTATACGCGAGTAATTTGTCATGTGTATATCAAAGTGCGTCGCATTACATTTTTTTGGTAATGACCATGCTTGCTTTGGTCAAGGAAACGCAGCAAATGAAGCAGCGTACATTTGGCGCTTATTGTAAACAGCAACGCTGAAAAGCTTTCTTCAGAAATTATGTACGGTTATTGCGCGCGCTCGCGGCCAGCAGCGCGAAACAACTTTAGCAGTAATTAACGTGTTAAACGGTCTGCTAACATCTTTATAATATTCATTACTCATTAAGACTTAGAGATTGACTCCAACCAAATCAGGAAATTTGCTAGCCCGACGTTTCGGAACCAATTCGGCTCCTTCTTCAGGGGGTATACCAGACAGGTAATTCTGTCGAAATGTTTAGCTTCAAGTCTATATATGCATTAACTCATGTATTACGTATATTGTATGTATTAAGTACAACATATATATATATATATATATATATATATATATATATATATTACCGTGTTAATATCTAAACTGCGCCCTAAGGGCGCGCGGCGCGTTGTCATTTCGGGACATAAAAAAAAAAGCAGCGACGGCCGCGCAGTTTTCACGCGCTGTTCTGCGGGCTAGCCACGGGCCCCATCGCCCATCCAATCGCTACCTTCAGATGCGCATGCGCGACGTCTGACGAGCTCTCCTCGCCGGCTCGCCGGAGCCACCTTATCGCCGGCGTGGTATGCGTTGTGACACGCGTGGCAGACACAGTGCAGTGGCGCTTGCCGCGCCTGATGCGAACTACTCGAAATGATGGTGTTGTGCTGTCGGCCAGTTTGGCGGGAACCGTTACGACGAAGCGGTGTGGTGGAGTTGCCAGGAGGCGCAAACAAAGGTCAGTGCTGCATATTTATGAGCTCGTTACGGTTGTTGTTCAGTGAAACCAAATTGTGTCGGGTAGGATACCGCTACGCTGCCTTTTGTATTCAGTTGAATTCAGGCACGCCTGCGAAACTCGCTCCACGAAGACAATTACAGCTTATATAGTCCGATAGCTTGATTTGAGTGCCATCCCGGCGGATTTGTTTGCAGCGCGCGTAATAGAACAATCTAAATGACGGAATGATGGCGGTTCTCCGCCAAGTTGCGGATCACGAGCCAAACGGAGAAAAGGCAAATCGAATTTATATGCTTACTTCGTCATTTACGCTGTCTTAAATTCTGCGCGGATCCCGCAGGGGCGTCTGCGTCAGCAGGCGTTTGGTGTGTTGCGACACCACGTACCCGAGCACATGAGGGTTGGACCCTCCGCGTGTAGCCGTGCGCGGCTTAGCCGTGTCTGGGGAAAGGGGGATCCTGGGGGTTGAGCCGATGCTGGGTGTTCGGACCTTTAAGGCCCCCCGGCGGAGGCAACACACCTCTTGGCCTCTGCTTCACATAGACGGCACCTCCAGACTGACCCACCTGGAGGAAATCGGCAGTCGCCTTTTCCTGTCCCCCTCTTCAGTCTTTTGTCTTTCTCTTTCACTTTTCCATCTTTCCTGTCTCCTACTCACTTCCTTTTACTTCTGATCTTCTGGGCGGCAAGGGTTAACCTTGTGTGGGTAGCCAACCTTGGATATTCCATATTTGGTTATAGTGGTGACGTACAGCTGGCGTCTGCAGGTCTTGTGTTTACAGGCCCTGCAGCGTCCCCTTGTTGGGCTCCATGGTGGGTGGCTGGCGTTGCTGCCGAAAACCCAGATATTCTTATGGCCAGTTCTTTTCCACCACTCCCTGATCGCCGTCTGAAAAGAGGGCGCACCGAAGATGTGTTCCAGTTTTTTGGACGCCAAACACAGAATTTCCCCAGATTTCATGTCATTCACTCTGAAACCTCAAACAAATCGGTACGAACAATGTCACCATTCCTTGTCTCAGTCTTTGACTGATATTTTTGGACCAGGCTTTAAAGCATCCAGGATGGCAAGCGGGGATCTCATGTGAAACAGTATCAGAAACTGCCCAATCTGGTATCATTTGGGGACACCCAAGTGACAGTAACCCCACATCGTACAATGAACACCACCCGTGGCGTTATCTCAGATGATGATTTAATGGAGCTAACCGAGGCTGAACTCTTGGAGGGCTTCAGTGAGCAAAATGTGATAAACGTTAAAAGAATTAAGATGAGACGCGAAGGCAAAGAAATCAAGACCAAGCACCTAGTACTCACTTTTGGTTCAAGTGTCCTGCCCGAGTCCATCGAGGCCGGGTACCTCAGACTTCGTGTTAGGGCATACGTGCCAAATCCTCTGAGGTGTTTCAAGTGCCAGCGATTCGGGCACAGTTCACAGAACTGCCGAGGCCGGCAAACTTGTGCTAAGTGCAGCGCCAATGAACATTCCTCCGAAGCTTGCAATAACACTCCGCATTGTGTCAACTGTGATGGTGAGCACGCCGCATACTCACGGTCGTGCCCGTCATGGAAGAAAGAGAAAGAAATTGTGACTATTAAAGTCAAAGAAAATATCACATTCAAGGAGGCACGTAGGCGGGTATCATACCTGCCCAAGAACACCTTTGCCGATGTGGCGCGTCAGGGGGCAGCGACACAACGGCTTCCGGCGCCTGCCCGGCCCGCAAGCAGAGCAGCGAGCCGGCAGTGACGCCATCCGCCCCCTCGGCGGCTGCAGCTAGCGCTGCTCCGCCAACTCACAAGAAGGGGCCATCGACCTCTGGGCTGGTGGCCTCCAGGGCCTCGTCCGTCGAGGCGAGGCCTTCCCGTCAAACCAACCGCTCGCAAGAGCGCGTGTCCAGCGCCTCGCAAGAGGCGATGGACACAACAACTGGCCATGACGGCGCCGTCAGCGCCTAAGGAGCCGCGAGAATCTCGCGATCGCTCCAAAAAAGAAAAAGCCCGCATCACAGGGCCCGAGAAGGGCTCTGTAGCTTAAGTTAGTCTCTTTTACACACAGCACAAAAACACTTTCAACATGAATACATACACAAATAATACAGTGGAACGTCAGAGGACTCCTACACAACCTCGATGACGTCAAAGAAATCCTACACAAGTTTAATCCGAAGGTGCTGTGTGTTCAGGAGACACACCTTAAATCTACACAATGCAACTTTCTCCGGCAATACGCCATCTTTCGCAAAGACCGCGATGACACCTTCGTGTCATCCGGCGGTGTTGCTATCGTAGTTGACAGAGGTGTAGTCTGTCGAGAACTGAAACTTCGTACGCCCCTAGAGGCAGTCGCTGTCCGAGGGGTATTGTTTGACAGGCTAGTCACTGTTAGCTCTATATACATCCCTCCTAATTATCATCTTAATAAAACTGAATTTCAGAACTACATGGATGAACTTCCGGCACCATACATAGTTGTCGGAGATTTAAACGCACATAACACATTGTGGGGAGACTCTCGTTGCGATGCGAGAGGACGCCTAATTGAAAACTTTCTCTTTTCTTCAGGAGCATGTTTACTTAATAAGAAAGAGCCAACTTACTACAGCATGGCGCACAACACATACTCCTCCATAGATTTAAGTATCGTGTCTAGTACACTGATTCCGTACCTGGAGTGGTCAGTTCTGAAGAACCCTTTTGGGAGCGACCACTTCCCAATCATGTTAAAACTGACAAAACAAGATCTATGTTCCCCACACATTCCCCGATGGAAGGTTGACTCGGCTAACTGGGAACGCTTCCAAGAATAAACTTATTTAAGCAGGGATGATATTGCCTCTTTAAATATAGACGATGCTGTAGCATATATAACAGGCTTTATAATTGAGACTGCCACAACATGCATCCGTCAAACTAACGGACTAGCTAATAAACGTCGTATCCCATGGTGGAACGAAGAATGCAAGAAAGCACGGAAAAATCAAAACAAAGCTTGGGGACGGCTTCGCGAATCTCCAACCGCCGAAAACTTGATTAGCTTCAAACAAATAAAGTCCCAGGCTAGACGAACACGTCGACGTGCTAAAAGGGAGAGTTGGGAGAAGTACATCTCCAGTATAAATTCTTACACGGATGAGACGAAAGTGTGGAATCGAGTAAATAAATTAAAAGGCCGGGAGGTACACCCACTCCCCTTAGTAAGTACTCAAGGAGAGAGCCTGGAAGATCAGGCTGGTTGTCTGGGCGAACACTTTGAATATATCTCCAGTGCGTCCCACTACAAACAAGCATTTCTGAGAGTCAGAGAACGCGAAGAGCGACAGCCCCTAAAACATAAAGGTTCATCGAGTGAGGTCTACAACTATCCATTTACTTTAACTGAACTGAAAGCATCCCTCGCTTGCTGCAATAACTCTGCGCCAGGCGGTGATCGTGTCATAAATGAAATGATTAAGCACCTGAATCCTGAAGCGCTGAAAACACTCCTGTATCTTTTCAATGTCATGTGGGCGCATGGATATATCCCGTCCTCATGGAAGGAAGCTATAGTCATTCCCGTGCTTAAACAAGGCAAAGACCCGTCCCTAGCCAGCAGCTACAGGCCAATAGCGCTAACAAGCTGTCTGTGCAAACTATTTGAAAAAATGATCAACAGGCGCTTAATCTGTTTCCTTGAAAATAACAAATTACTAGACCCCTTCCAATGTGGTTTCAGGGAAGGTATGTCCACAACAGACCACCTTGTTCGCATTGAGTCTTATATCAGGGATGCATTTATACATAAACAGTTCTGTCTTTCAGTGTTTCTTGACCTAGAGAAAGCTTACGATACAACATGGCGCTACGGCATTCTCCGAGATCTCTCTGCGATGGGTGTCCGTGGCAACATGTTAAACACAATCGAAAGTTACCTATCGAACCGCACATTCCGCGTAAGAGTGGGTAACGCTCTTTCTAAGTCATTCACCCAAGAGACCGGTGTGCTACAAGGGGGCGTGCTTAGTTGCACACTATTTATCGTAAAAATGAGTTCCCTGCACACAGTCATCCACGCACTATGTTTTATTCTGTTTATGTCGGCGATGTGTAGATAGCCTTCAAGTCATGCAATATTGCCATCTGCGAACGACAAGTGCAGCTTGGAATAAACAAATTGTCTAAATGGGCGGATGAGAATGGTTTTAAAGTTAACGCTCAGAAGAGCACTTGCATACTCTTTACTAACAAGAGAGGCGTAACGCCAGTCCCAAGTATTGCAATCAAAGGAGATGCGCTCTCTGTGAGCAGCGAGCACAAGTTTTTAGGAATCATTTTAGACTGTAAACTCACATTCATTCCTCATATTAAGCATCTGAAGGCAAAATGCCTGAAGACAATGAACCTTTTAAAGCTTCTGTCGCGTACGACTTGGGGTAGTGATAGAAAGTGTTTGCTTAACTTGTATAAAAGTCTTGTCCTCTCACGCCTTGATTACGGGTCAATAATTTATAATTCTGCAACGCCAAGTGCGTTAAAAATACTAGACCCCGTTCACCACTTGGGTATCCGTCTCGCTACTGGTGCTTTCAGGACAAGTCCAATCCAGAGCCTCTACGTAGAATCGAATCAATGGTCGCTTCTTTTGCAGCGGTCATACAGCAGTCTTATATATTTTCTGAAAGTACAAGCGAACATTGAACATCCTTGTTATTCCACAATAAACGATATGACCGCTGCCACACTCTTCCGTAACCGACCTGCAGCGAGAAAGCCGTTCTCTTTGCGTGTGAGGAACCTCAGTGAGGAAATGGGTGTTCCGCTGCTTGAACAATGTCCTATGGCTCCAGCGAAACTATTGCCGCCGTGGCAGTGGCAGCTCATAGAATGTGACACATCGTTCGTAGAGGTCACTAAACACGCGCCAGAAGCACACATTAGAATGCATTTCTTAGAACTCCAATCTAAATACTCGTGTACAGAGTTATACACAGACGCTTCCAAGTCACATGCCGGGGTATCTTATGCAGCCATCCGTCCATCGTTTTCGGAATCCGGTGTACTGCATCCGGAGACAAGTATCTTTACGGCTGAGGCCTATGCAATATTATCGGCTGTAAAGTATGTAATGAAATCAAAACTTAAAAAGACTATCATATTTACAGACTCGCAAAGTGTTGTGAAAGCATTGCAATCACTCTGTAAACACAAAAACCCGGTACTTAATGAGCTCTATTCCATTCTGTGTAAAGCGTATATATCTAACCAGCATGTCATTATATGCTGGGTGCCGGGCCATAGAGGCATTGAGGGTAATGTTCGAGCAGACCAAATGGCCACATCAGTTACATCTCAGGCATTACATCTCCCTACAGCTGCTGTTCCTGCAACAGATTTGAAGCCTTTCCTGCGAAAGAAACTGCGAAGCCACTGGCAACGCTTGTGGGATGCGGAAATAAATAACAAGCTTCACTTGATAAAACCACAATTAGGTTTCTGGCCCCCCGTAACGAAAACACGACGAACTGATGTCCTGTTCTGTCGTCTAAGAATAGGACATACATATGGCACCGACAATTTTTTTGCTTACTGGTGATGAACCGCCAACCTGTGGTAGATGTGGTGAGAGGCTGACCGTCCACCATGTCCTCGTGGAGGGTCGGGAAGCCGAAACAGAGAGAAAGAAATATTTTCCTCAAGCGTACCGGTATCATGTGCCTCTTCATCCCATCATGTTTCTTGGTGAAGAACCGCTTTATAACGCCAAAGCAGTCGTCGATTTCTTGAACGATGTGGTCCTGCATGTTATTAGCCCATTAAGGTCGTAGCGCATCCTCTTTCCAGAGGATGTCGCTGTGATAGCAGTTTTTTATAGCACATGCCTCCAGGCCCTTGTGGTTCAAGGGCTCTGTTTAGGCAGTAGTGCTATTTGCCAATTACTGCATTTTAAATATTTTAAATACCGTGTCATTCTTTCTCAGTGCATTCTTCATTTCATAGTACACCTCATGAGTCATTGCCATGATTTTAGTACATGTATATTTTACGCACTTTACAGCGATTATTTTTCGGCCCCTTTACAGCCATGCTTCATGTACTTCTCAGAATTCATCGTTCCACTGCACACTCACAAACACTGGCATGGCGCTCTTTGGTCATAACTGGCCCTTGCGCCATAAAACACCACACATCATCAAATTCTGCGCGGAAATTTTTTTCGTGGCCCGGGCCTCCCAATCGCCGGATTTCAAATAAAGTTATGTGACTCACTCACTCAGATTTTTTTTCGTAGCGTGCACCTTCACTTTGTCTTGGCGCGTGAAACTTGACTTTGTTTTGGGGAAACCTAATCGGCAAATGGTAATTCGCGTCAATTTGCGCGTTCGTGGGCCGGAATCCGCTCGACATTTATGACTCCGACCACGTTGCTGGTTCGCGTGTTAGTTTCCCAGTAATCTGTATGCTCCCTTTCCCCTATGTTGTCCTTGTTGTCATTTTTTGTTAGCTTCTTATGATATGATAATAAAAATCGGGCCCCTCGGTTTCCTTTCTTCTCGTTCATTACATAACGAGGGCTCGAATCCGGCAACATTGATGGGTTCAGGTAGCATATGTGGGTTTATTGACCAGTTGCCATCACCCAAAAAACGATCACGTGCTCGTGACGCCTGCGACAGACACGATGTTCCACATTCGCCCCAAGCTGTGAGTGGTGGAGCTGGCTAACACTCCTACGATTAGTTCTAGTTGTAAAACATAAATACCCCAGAAAGTGGGTGGGAAAACGGCTCCGTGGTAGCTCAATGGTGAGAGCATCGCACGCGTAATGCGAAGACGTGGCTTCGTTCCCCACCTGCGGACAGTTGTTTTTTCATCCGTTTTCATTTCCATTAATTTATCATTTCTTTAATTCAATTAGTAACTACAAGTAATTTCTCCTATGTTGTCCTTGGTGTCATTGTTTGTTGGCTTCTTATGTTACCCTTACGGTATGTTGCTTAGTAAGATATTGACGGTCACTTTAGCTGACAGCGGGTGTGGATCTTCGCACCGTGCGACCGCGTGTTTGCCGCTCGCGATCTCCTCGCGCTCACACGCTTAGCAACTTCCAAGCAAATTTGGCATAGCTTGCGTCTTTGGACTTATCGGTATTTTTTAAAGCTTGTGGGTTATTCCTGCTGTTGTTTTATTCTGCTAGGTAGCATAGATCTACAGTGCTTGCGAAACCGGGATCTTCGTCTCGGTAATCTTTGTCCTTGCCGCTTGCGCGCACGTAATGCACCAAGGAGAGCGCGCGAGTAAGATGCCATTCCGCATAACTGTTAAGGATGGTGTAAGGCGTTCCAATGCCGTCGGCCTTTTCAGATCTTGTGTTCACGCCACCCTTAGCTGGCTCTCTGACGTAGAGAAATGGAAGACCCGCCGCGGTTGCTCAGTGGCTATGGTGTTGGGCTGCTGAGCACGAGGTCGCGGGATCGAATCCCGGCCACGGCGGCCGCATTTCGATGGGGGCGAAATGCGAAAACACCCGTGTACTTAGATTTAGGTGCACGTTAAAGAACCCCAGGTGGTCAAAATTTCCGGAGTCCCCCACTACGGCGTGCCTCATAATCAGAACTGCTTTTGGCACGTAAAACCCCATAATTTTTTAAGAGAAATGGAAGGGACAGTGGTTGTTTTAGCAGTAGCGTGATTTCACGCTGCTGTCGCTTCATAATATAACTATTTTGGGGCAGCCTATATTACTTAACAAAAACATTGTATTGGTGGAGGGAAGAAAGGGAGAAACACATGCCTGGCCTGGTATTCAGAAATTGTGCCGCCATTTCTATGCCGTAGAGTCAGTTCTGGTAGCACGACAGAACAATTGCCTACAACGCGTACGTGGTGAATAAGTTCTTACATCATGATGTGCCCACAAAAATTATGCCACTTCTGCGCGTCCTAAAATTTAATAATCTGCAAACATAGCTAGCTGCGTTCTCTCTTTGACAATAACCTGTGCAGAAACCGAATATGGCTGTGGCTACTTGGATACTTTGTGACAAATATTCCTATTTTTGTATGAAAAATAAAAATGAAAACATTATTTCCAGTCTCTACGCGAACCCTTCGCATCATGGCTGTGGTATGCACTGTGGACGCATGTAATAGGCATGTAGTTATGATTTGTGAGAATCTTATGCAGCAGCCTAACCAACCAGCAGTTCTTGTTTGGCTCATGCCACTACGCAGCTTATATACCTAGAGGATAAGATTTGGACACACCCTTGTAACATGAATGTTGCTCCGCAACACAAAATTTATCACATCCTGTGACTTGAACAGTAATGCTTATACATGGTGTATAAACATTACTGTATACGTGTTTTGCTTTACAAAAACACATTCTGAATACATTTTTTATGTATTTTGTTATGTTACATGTATAATAGCAATTTTATAACCATTCCATATTGAGCACTCGATTCCCGCATAATCTGGAGAGGTCGCTACCATGTGAGATGTATAGCGCCATTTATTTCAACGTTGACTCATGCTATTTCAGAAAGCATTCATGCGATCTGTGAGTGCAATGAGTAAAACGGGGCTGCTTCGGATGAAAAAAGAGTATCTGAGAAGCCTACATAAAGTGACCACGCTTCCAGCAACCCATTCCCTTGTCCTGACGCACTACTTGAACTGAAGGACAGAATTACATTTTTCAAAGGCCTTGTTCAAACATTGCCTGACAACATGTTAGTTACCTCTACGGTGAAAGTGCCAGCTGGCGATATTACGCTTATGAGCAACCACCTGCTACTTCTTGCATTGGTAAACCATTTTACCGCAGGAAAAGGGAGATATCTTGTGGAACTACTAGTTGTAAACAAGTATTAAGGGTTGTGCTGGCTGTCAGTCCAAGCATTTATGCATATTGACTGCAGCTGTGGCAGACGAGGAATGTAAGGAATTCCTATGCTGCTACTCAATTTGGAAGCTGCACTTGCGTAAAACAATGTGAGATTATCGAATGCAAATGCTTTATTGGCTCACAACCTTTACTTCCCGTGTTGTGCCCCGGCATCATTTCCTTAGGCCCTAGCTCCCAGACAGGAGGATTTTGTATTTCATTTGTTGTTTAGCTGCTTGCCATCTCTTCAACTATTCTATCAATTTTCATTTATGTGCATACATTTTCTGCGATCAGATGGAATGCATTTAGCCATTTTAAGTGTTTTACGTCAGGCCTTTTTCATGGATGTTACTATGTGCGGTTTGTCAGAAGCACAAAAACGTAGCTTATTTTATAATTTTTGCTTTGCTGATGTGTACAGTTGTTTATTTATCTGCTTTACTTTTTTGCCTAGGCAATTGAGGACATGGTCACAGATCCATTTTGTATGGACCTTGGGCGAATGAAAATGCTTTTGGCCGCAACTGCAGAGGCACGGAGCTCCAATGCACCAAATGATTTGCTGTCATACTTTTTAAATCCTGACGTGGTAAGATCACTAATGTTTTTCGAAGTGTGTGGGTCTGCTCTACAAGGTTAATAGTGTTTTATTTTGTAAGCTGCGATTTATTTTTAGTTAGCTGTGCTCTGTCTGTAGCATTTGACAAATGATAAAAGTGATAAATGATAAATATTGCTATAACAATGAATGTTCAAAGATCTCATCTAAGTCAAGATGAATATGGAATCAACTTCGCTGCTTGAGTATTTGTGTGAAGGTTATATTTTCTCTCATCGTATCGTTCAGCAGAATTAAAGTTTTTGAAGCAATCCTAGGGCCTGTTTTTGTTTCAGTGGGCCATACAGTGTCAGTCAATGTGCATTTCTTTCAGCTTGCCTTTGAAGCAGAAATAAGGTTTAGAGACACGGTGGAGGCTGTGGAGGCCAAGCTAAGAAAAAATGCGAGAGATTTTGGACCGGGGAAGTCTCATGGGACTTGAAGAACTTGTTCGACTCAAGAAGGCTGATGCTGCAGTTTTTACTACGCTAAGACGGCACTTTCTGATCTCTTGAACGGAAAGGGACTGATAAAAAAAGAACTTCAGGGCTGTAGTTTCGTAAACTATATACCTAAAAAAAGTACGGAAAGGTATATTTCTAATCACACTTTTTAAATCATGTTTTACCTGTAAGTTGTGTTAAGCATGATAACAGCACTGGAAAGCACATAATGGAGTAAAGAGGACATTTCATTGTAGTGGGAAAGTGGGTATGAAGTATCAGGTGCGCAAAGATTAATATATTGTTAATTGGTAACTAAAGATCCCTCAAGGCTGGAAAAGCCGATTTATGTTCATGTCATTCAGCCAGAAAAGCGGAATGCTTTTTCCAGAAATACAGCAGCGATTCCACTCACACTATGCAATCGTCGATGTGGCATGCTCATAGAATTTTCTGCACACTGGCACCTTTTCAGGTTTGAAAGAAAGGAAACCATGAAATCATAGTGAAATAAATTACCAGTTTTATAAAAAAGACTATCATCACTAACGCCACAATTTAAAGCCATTGTGTAGTTAAAATTTGCTGCTTCTCTTTTCTTCAAAGGCACAAGAACTTGGCAACAGGTCTCCACCAAGCCCATGAATTTTGAAAGAGAATGGCAACTTCAAAATTGCCTGCAAGGAAAACATTGTGGCTTTACCACCTGCATCATCACCTTAGAAGGCAGTCATTCTCCTGTTGACTGTATATTTTATTTTAAACCTGTCATACACATACACTTTTGGACAGTTTTTAGGTATTGTGCAGACAGTTGTGAAGGGTGAGCCATTTGACATTGGCTTGATGCTGCTTAAGGTAAAGTCTCTGTTGAAAAACCTGAAGTGGTCAGGCCTAATATGGACGTGCTAAATGTTTGGTAGATAGAAGCAGCATGTCAGCTACAACACTGTGAAGTCTTGCCTTCTTTTGCGAATTTTTGTCACCAAGGCAAAGCGCTGGCTGTTGGTTTTAAGACCGGCTTGTTTTTTTTTTTAAGATATCTCACTTGTATTTTTCAAGGCTGAGTTGTTTGGTTATTTAAAAATTTTCACTTGCTTTCCAGAGTCTCTTACCTTTATATTTCGCTGTTGCGTTGTTAAATGTTAAAAACTTTTAAATGCGCAACATGATTCCAGATATTTTGGAGCATGAAATTTCATAAACATTTATACTAGCTTTCATGGTAGTGTTGGGGATGAGTTATCCCAAACTACACAATGCTGGGGCAAGTAACCTGCCTGGAGTGGGAGGCTTTTTTCAGGGGCTTATAAAGTGTTTTGGTCACGATTAGCTTTGTATTATACATACATCTGTGATCTGCCAACTGCATTGTTTCTAGTGTTCATGTTTGTGTTGTGATATTTGCCACATGCTTCTGGGAAGTTTTCATGTGCAAATGCTTCATTGTCTATTTTGGCTTGCACTGTCTTTTCTCTTTAATAACTCATACACTACATTCTGCATTGGTCTTGTCTTAATTCAACTCTGTAAGCCCCCTGTTTTATGCATTTTTCGTATAATTCTTGCAGTACTGAATTCTTTTGGAACGACCATGAAATTGGTTTACATGCGTAAACTCGGTAAATGGCGGATGTGTACTTGTGCATTTGAGTTACCTTATTTCCTGTGATACGCCAGCATATTTTATAGTCTTGTTTTATGTTTCTTTTTCCACAGCCGATGTGCAAGTTTATTTGCATGTGGTGCACTTATGTCTCGGGCCATATTTATTACCCACTTTTTTTAATATAGGGGCATACACGTGAATGCCACTTAATGCCTAGTCTCTTTTCTTTTTGGTATTTGTTCCTTGTTGACTAGTCATTTTCTATGAAATTTGAGACGAACACGTCTTCAGTGTATGCAATACTGTCACTCAATAAAGTTTACTTATTTTGAAAAGCAGTGTAATAATTTTTTTCATAGGTGTTTTAATTTAGGTAACTTGTTTCTTTTACATGCAGCTAAAGGCCAGAACAGGATCCGGCAGGCGAAGCCAAGGTTTCCACTGTGCCATTCCAGGTACCTCAAACCTACTTTGATATAGAACTGCGCTCTAATAAGAAACTGTTGGGAACCCGTCGCGGTGGCTTAGTCAGCTAAGGCATTGCGCTGCTGAGCACGAGATCGCGGGATCGAATCCCGGCCGCGGCGGCCGCATTTCGATGGAGGCGAAATGCAAAAACGCCCGTGTGCTTGCGTTGTAGTGCACGTTAAAGAACCCCAGGTAGTCCAAATTAATCCGGAGCCCTCAACTATGGCGTGCCTCATAATCAGAACTGGTTTTGGCACGTAAAACCCCAGAATCAATCGAAACTGTTGGGAACTGTCGGGGACCACACTGCTGCAAAATGTATACTTTCGAATTGATGGTATCACCGCAGGCCACATGCCAAGCCAGCTTGGCATATGACCTCAGTTTGTACTGACAGGGGAAAAAATATTGCAGAAGTGGGAACACATAGACAGCTTCCCAACTGTGTATTAGAACATTGTTTTATATAAAAAGCAGGTCTGAAAGTACCTGGAACGGCGCACCGGATATATCCAGCACTGTTTTATGTGGATCAACGTTCCAGTAACTGAAACAACCCTTTTATTTGGAACAGGGTTCCATATATTCTTATGTGGAACGACGATCCACATAAGTGAATATAAGTGGTGCACTGTTCCATCTACTCTTTAAAGTATGCGGAACGTGGTTCCAAATACATCACGAACTTTTTTTGAAAAAGGTCCAGTTACTAAGTGGATCTTAACTGGACCCAGATTAAGAGTGTACGGCGTGCCTCACAATGTGATCGTGGTGTTGACACGTAAAACCCCAGAATAAAAAAAATATTTTTATAAAAACTACAACCAATATATAGAATCTGGCTTCACTCCGCAAAGCAATGATCGTCAATCATCACTTATCTAAAACTTCAAGGCTGTAACTCCTGGCATAAGGAAAATTGCAAGCGAACTAACGTATCTGCCGTCGCACTAACAATTTGCTATTTTCCGCTTTCACCACGAGCATGTTGTCACCATTTACGCCCATTTTAATTGTTACACGTTTTTTTGTTACGCTGTTTTTGTGTTAAAATGTTTTTTTTTTGCGCCTGTTGTGCTTTTTTGAACGTCGGCGTTTTCTCTTTATTATTTTGAATTACTATTGCCCCATCTTTACGACGCGGCTATTCTGTGCTGCTAATTATTTCAATCCTACCAAAATGAACGCAATAAATGAAACATTGTTGTGACATTTCTTACTAGATATGTTTCGAAGACTATTTATGTCCACGCTTTACCGTAACGCCCTTTTCCGTTACGTACGCCTTTATGCTATTTTGTATTTTTATCCCGGGCGCAATCAAGGGCTAAATTGCTCAAGTCTAAGAGCGGGAACAATTTGGCCATTCGTTGTGCCAAATGTGGGTACATGCCTTTACTTCAAGTGGCGCGTGTTCTGCGCAGATACCGAGGCCAGCGACCATGTGAGAGCTACGAAGATTTTTCTTTGCTCTGCACGTGATCGTCATATGTCAGCGCACCTTCTATAGCCTTGACTCACAAGGAGGTTAGATATCTCCGCGATTGATCAATTGTTCTTAAGCTTTTACCACCTTGACGCATGCGTGGTTAGAAGAGCTGGAGCCTTCGCTTTTTGCTTCCCCCCTCTCTATTTCTAGGGCATATTTATTGGTACACACAGAACAAGTGCGTTTTGTTGGCAGTCAGCGCTCGTCCTGTGTCGTCTTTCTTCTCCTGGTTTTATTTCGCACTGTGTTTTAGCTATGAAAAAAAAATGAAAAGCATTGTTGTTCCACCACCTTACTAATAAAACGCTTCTTCATGCACTGAAGCACAAAAGTTACAGGAACGCCCATGTATTTAGTCGCACACTAGACAATGAATGTCTAGAAACTGGTGTTAACCTGAAAATTAAATATAAGTGGATATTCTTTGCGAACTGACCGGCTACAATAAGTAAATTGTAATATGAGCTGTAAAGTAATTATCTGGAAATTTGATTAGTGCTGTTTTTGTCAAATAGCTAAGTCTTTTGATTTTTAGTGCAAGTAATGTTCGCTTCATTGAAGATCGAACTCAAGGACTAGAATTATGCTATCTGCTACCAGCGCGTTGTGAAAATCCGGTAAACTTGCAAATCAACTGTCGCGACAACGACATGTCCCCGCCAGAAACATCCAAATAAACTGGTATTCCTTTAACGTGGATTTTATAATATATATATATATATATATATATATATATATATGAATATTAAAAATAGCCTGTGGTAGACGTAGATAGCCCAGATGGGCTATAGGCTCGATTACTTCACGAGGCGCACATTACTTTTACGAGAAAGTGCTGTGTGGTGTTCGTTAAAGAACAAAGCAATAATTATTGTCTTTGCAATTCTTCACAATAGGCAACAAGTCACACTTGGAGTAGAAAAATGGAGCAGCAATAAATTTTTGCACATTTAGAATAGATCACGTGCTTCGCACCAGTTTTAAGACATACGTACTAAGGTTCTCTAGTTGACCTAAATGACTTTCTTCAAGAGTGATATAGGGATTCCCAATATGCCGCAAACATGCCACAAGAAAGAGCATGAATGTCCACCCTTCTGGGTACCGTTCTTTCTCGACGCCTTTGACTACTTTCTTTAGACGCCTGAACCGGCATACGCGCTTAGGTCATGCGCGTGCTTTCACACAGGATGAATGCGCGTGAATGAGGTCCTTCAGTCATCTCCACGAAGTAGAACAATTACCGCGAGAATCTAGGGCACGCTTAGATTCTTCGACGGGAGCGCCCCTGAAAGCGCGTGTGTTGCCACGCTTCAATAATTGCGTTCATTTTGATTGCAATCGCAGAAATCTTTTTTTTTCACGCCTCATGATATGCCCAGCTCGTGGTGGGGGCTTTTTTTGGAATATCAATAAGAAAGCCACCTTTGTGCTTCGCTCGTAGTGTGAGACCACAACGGGCTGGGAAAATCATTTGCGAAGAATGGGAACACTGACATATAAAAGCGTGTGATTTTAGGGACATTTTAGTTTAGCGTCAGTGGCGTAGCCAGAAATTTTGTTTGGGGGGGGGGGGCTAAGGTTGCAGCGCGGCCTCCTTATAGAATTTGTCGAGGCATTAAATGCTTCCACGTTTTGTTTTGTCTATTTAATAAGTAACGAAAATATCACACGAACTTTAGAACTATATTAGTTCGAAACCAGCAAAGCAGTGCATGCAGCTGATATGAAAAATGTAAAGGCCATGAAATGAATAAGTTGAGGACAAATACTTTGATTACTATTTGTCATTCAAGAACCTTGTTTACATTTTTGTACGTATGCAACGGCCAGGAAAGAACCTCAGTGACGATGTCACTCGTTGCAATAGATTGCGCAGGAGCAGCGGTAACCGGTCGTGTGTTGTAATTACAGCGAGATTATACTCGCAACAGTGAGTACAAATAAAAAAGTAGGAGTTCTGCAAAACGTACATTGTAAATGCAAAGATAGAATGGAATATACAAATGCAAAGATACAACTCGTTAAAGGGCAAAAAAAAGGTCGCTGGAAACAAAGTTCACTGCTTGTATACACAAAAGCTCGGAACAAGATATTTAAAAATACGTATAAGTCTCCAATAAATCTACGTATTTAAGCAAACGTCACTGTATATAATGCGTCAAACAAGACAAATAAAGACCCGCCGTGGTTGCTCAGTGGCTATGGTGTTGGGCTTTTGAGCACTAGCTCGCGGGATCGAATCCCGGCCACGGCGGCCGCATTTCGATGGGGACGAAATGCGAAAACACCCGTGTACTTAGGTTTACGTGCACGTTAAATAACCCCAGGTGATCCAAATTTCCGGAGTCCCCCACTACAGCGTGCCTCATAAGCAGAACTGGTTTTGGCACGTAAAACCCCATAATTTAATTTTTTTAAGACAAATAAACATGTTGCGCAGTCACAGGCAGTAAACTTTGCACACAGAAAGATAGATTATCCAGGCAAGAACAAAACTATGATCGCAGAAATCGTGATATGTACTCAGGCCAACGCGGCGGTCACGACAGCGCTTATGGGTATAATATTAGAGGAATAATCCAGAAATCAGTACGAAAATGTGTAATTTAACTGCCTGCACAACGCCAACAATTATTCTGCGCCCAAAATTAAACGAGGGTATTGCTTAGTTTCAAAAAAGAAATGAAAGCAGGTAGCTAAAAAGGGAAGAAAAGGACAAACGAAAGCCACAGATGATGCGGCAAGTTGAACTACCCAATATCCGAGTGTGTTTTTGGCAAATGCCGCGTGGGCCGGGCTTTCAATGAGCAAGATCGGTCAAATTTGGTTATTGATGTCTTCGTAATTTTCGTATTCGCATGATAATTTTGATCAAGATGCTAACTGCTAGAATAAACGGCTAAAATTGCAACGGTTTTAATAGCTAACGAACAGTCATACGTTTTCATAATTACGAGTAAATGGACCTGAAGAAACGGACCTTTTAATTGCATTGATTTTTGCGGCTTCGCTATCTAAAGGACAAACTTCTCTCGGCGGGGAAGTTGAGCGAAGCGGTCAATGACTTCGGATACGTTGATGCCGACGTCTCTGTGGGTGTATAGAAGCGCCAGCCTAACCATGCGTTCCACAGACATTGTAGAGCGCAAGTAGTTTTTTTTATTAAACTCTTGTTAAAAAATATTGTCTCTGCACTGGCAGTGGTCACTGGAAGGGTGACTAGAATCTGCAGCAGTTTGTACACATTTACATAGAACCTGCAGTCGCAATGAGAGAGGGCATCTATTCCTGTGCTGAAACCTAAAACACTCCCTCGATGTCGTTGGCATCCTTGTTTAGGAACCTTGCACAAACAGTATATAGGCTGTTCGATTCCATCGATGTCCGTCGTGTCGTCAGGAAGTATGGAGAAGCAGCCTGCTTTTGCAAATAGGCTTTCTTTGATAATTTCCCCACACATATCTATAATTTGGTTTTGTGTATCTGGGCTTAAATGCGAGGCATTGCGGGGGCAACTTTCCAAATGGTTCTTCAGATATGTATCACCACAATCAGCTCGCATGCGAAGAAGCGCTTTGAAAATACTTCTGTTTTCAGCGGGGGCTATGCTTAAATCCATGGGGCCACTGTCCCTGTGGCCACGGAGAGCCACACCTTGTCACCCGCAAAAAGAATTTCCTGAATAATATGCCATTTAATTTTTTCTGCTTTCTCTTATTTTACTGTGCCTGCCCTGGTCCAGCTGATCGATCACATTGGGCGCGCTTCCTGAAAATGTTTGCGAAAATTATCAACTGCTAGCTCGCAGTCACAGTGACATTTAGTATTTTCGTGTGTGTGGATGATTGCGAGCGCGTGCTTTCATTTCTGGAACGGGGTGCACACGAGGGCTCCAGTGCAAGCTTGCCGGCCCAATCTTATAAGAGCATTAACCCCATAAAGTTCCAGAATGGAAAATCTTTTAAATCACGCCTTTGGAAATGTCACTGCACCTTTCGCGTCAAAAGTTTATGAGAACTTTATACTCATAAGGTTTCGTAATTGAAGTCCATGCGCTCCGTAGATTCCGCGGCCGCTGCGAGATGCCGCAACGCGCCCGCTCGCTATCTAAAAGCCCTTGAAAGTTTGTGCGCGGATGGGGCTCCTTGCCTTACGTGACTCCAGGTGCAAGGGCGTTGCCACGAAATCCAGCCCGAGTTCGCAATGTTCGTTCCGAAATGTCTTTTTGAGCGTGAAAAAGTCATTGTAGACAGAATCCAGAATGATTCCTGGCGTCGGTGGTAGTTTTGGTTGGCGGTGCATGCTGGCACGAAACAATTTCGGCCAGCAGCCCCCCCCCCCCCTTCCCCCCTGGCTACGCCCCTGTTTAGCGTGTTCCGCTTAGCTTATTGTTTTGGGCCTGGTAAGGTGACTTTGTACCGTACTGGCTGGGCTTTTAAAGCGCATTTCACGTCACAATTATTAATCCCACAGAGCAGGGTTTCTGTCAGTCTGAGAACTGTGAACATTTTTAAACCCTAAGTTAGCTACAGAAGATGTTATGCGCCAGTGGGAACAGCGCAACTTGCGGCATGGGCATGCTAGTAATGACACTGTTGGGTGGTAGCAAATATAATTGTTGTGTCCGTCCCTGCCAGCCGTCAAGTTTTTCATGGGTGTGTTTTGAGCACTTTTATAGTTTTTCTTGCTTTGTTTGAGCTTTCTCTCGCTCGTGGGGCTGTGGCGGATTATCTTTCCCGACGCTTTTAAGGCTATAATTATCCATGCAAGATAAAACCACGAGAAAACGTCTCAACGTTTCTACTTATCAGAACTCGTTGCTGTTGTACAAGTCGCTGTCGTCTTCTGTGCTGTTAGCCTCAGCCTTCTATGATATTGCTCATAGTTTCAATAAATCACTAAGTCCAAGCGACGTAGAGTCTCTGCCCATGGTTTGTCTCATCCTGTTGCCTACGGTGTGAGCAAACTTATTCGTACGATCTCAGGCCATCCTGTCCATGACATCGAGCGGGACGTCAATATGATGTGATAAAAAAATGGCGGATAACATCACATACCACCATTGATTCGAAATTCGTGTGGAAGGCTCGAGCAAGAGTGATGCTGCGAAATAATAAAATACACGAATAAAATATGCGACGAATTGTCGCATGAGTCCACACACACACACACACGTACACACACTCGCATGCATGCACGTACGCACTGCAGACACTTAATTTTTGTTAAAAAAAAGGTCGCAGCATAACGCTCATAAAGACGCCACTGCGTTTTTGTTTTGCGTGCGAAAAACCCGCAACCGGCAACAGGCCATTGGAAGAACAGACGACAAAGAAAAGCGACAGCAGACGATAGCCATCGTCGTCTTACGATTGGCTGGAGATGCTTATTCCAAACGCCAGACTAACATCACTCCTGGGTAAAATGACGTCACTCACATCCTTCAGTCGCTTCGTGCGATATTCTGTCTATCTTTGCCTCCTCTTCTCTTAATAAAGCGTTCATAGGCGCTTGTGAATTCAGCGCAGGAATTTTCTTACAGCCGGCGATGGTGTTGCGGTGCTCCGCGCCTGCTGCGCAGTAGTCAAGTCAACATGACAGCATGAAAAAGTCAGCCACAGTGGCCTGGTGTCGCGAAGTTAACAATGTGAACGGTGCACGACACCGGCCGTGGTCACTGAAACCCGCCGAATCAGCAAGATCAGCATTTGCGTAGCTCGAATTATGGTGTCTTGTCTGCTCTACCGGCGGCATATATTGAAAATCTGCAAGGCACAGCGCCTTGTTGAACGCGATTGGCATAAATGCCGCCGGCGACGCTCTCATATCTCGCCGTGAGTATTATGGCAATTGCATGTCGCCCACAATAGGTTAGGTTAGGCTAGGTAGCGCTGCGTACTCTCACAGCGGTTGTAAAGAGCATCTAGCGTCGCCGGTGGCGTTTCAGCCAATCGCGTTCAACCGTGGTTGCAAAGGCGCTGCGCCTTATAGATTTTCAATATATGCCTCCTGCCGGCGCACAGTTCGATCACTGCATTCAGTGCGTTTGGACGAAGCTACGACATTTGTGTGCAATCAGCGGTTGAAGCGCATATCTTATGGAATGTAATAAACTTTGCATCAAAGCCGTGGTGCTTGCCGCATTCGGCTGACAACTGAAAAATTGTTTCATTGATGTGTAACTTCCATATTTAGGTTCAGCCAGAGCGCACGTATCGGCAACTCCTCAGACTCTCCCTCAGTAATAGTTCCGGCTTAACATGATTTAATTATCCGCAAGAAAAGGGGAAAAACACTTATCGAGAAAGCGGCCAGGCAGGGAGACACAATCTCTCCATTGTTGTTCACTTCATGCTTACAAGAAATATTCAAGCTGTCAGACTGGCACGGATTAGGAACGACGATAAACGGTGAATATTTCAACAACCTTCAGCTTGCCGATGACATAATCCTGTTCAGCAACAATGGGGACACATTGCAACAATTGATTGTGCACCTTCACCGAGATAGTGGAAGAGTAGGTTGAAGGTTATTATGCAGAAGTCAAAGGTAATGTTGAATAGCCTGTCAAGCAAACAATCATCATCAGCAGTCAGCCCCTAGCATCTGGACAGGAGTATACTTATCAAGGTCAGTTACCTACAGAGGACCCTGATTATGAGAGGGAAGTTTACGGAAGAATGAAAATGGGTCGGAGCGCCCACGGCCGGCATTACCAAATCCTGACCGGGAGCTCAGCGCTATCCTTGAAATGAAAAGGATACAGACATTGCATTCTACAGGTACCAACATATGGGGCAGAAACATGGAGGTTAATAAAGGAGCTTGAAAACAATTTAAGGTGGTGGAACGAAAAATGTTAGGTGCAACGTTAACAGACAGAATTGAGAGACAAAATTGGAGCTGGGCAGGTAACGGAATTCATAGAGCAGATAATGGTGGTCCCACAGAAATGGAGAATGGGTGCTAGGAGAAAGGAAGCGCTGTTGTGGACGCCGAAAATTAGGCAGTGTAATGAAATAAGAAAATTTGCAGGCACAACTTGGAATCAGCTAAGTTGTGCGGTGAACGGGCGAGCGTGGTTGCGCTTGTCGGTGCTGTAGCAGACACCTGGAAAAGGAAGCTGTCGAACAGGAGTGTGTAATGATTTACCGTAGGAAGATAGCCTTTACTACGGATGCATGATGGGCATTTATGCTTTCAGTTGATCGCGCTTCTTTCATTTCTTGTCGTTTAATTGATCTTTGCTTCCTCGTCGTTCTCATACGACGTCGTAAGTGAAATGCGCTGCCAGTTCGGTTGCGTAAGAACTTTTTGGCTAAGAAATTGCCTACGAACAGCGAAGATTAGTGCAACGCAGAATTTGTAAGACTCCATCGCGCAAAGGCAACGTATATTACTTTAAATATTACAATCCTTGCCATGGTCATCATCATCATTGTAATTAAGCTTCATGGTGGACAAATTACTTTCCTATAGTGCCCCAGATAGGTCCATTACAACATAGCGGTGCTCGTACGGTGTCGACCAAAATGCCGGCACTCTATCCCTCCATTGCATACTCAGCCGCTACTTATTTCCACGCTTTATCAAGCAAATACTTTTGAATCCTTGCATTTCAAACAATATAGCTGCAGGGCCAATGCAACTGCTATATATCGATGGAGTTTTACCACCTTGTCGGGTTATTGAGAACGGCGGAGCAAGTAAGGCAGCCAACAGCTCATGCGGAACGCTAAGTGCCTAGCCTGACGCTAGATGCGCATTATAATAAGGGGTGCATATTGAAGCGATGTGGAAGCAGAGTTATGAGGGAGTACGAAAGAACAGCGCGAGCACTAAGCTTTCTCTCTCCTATTAACTAAGTCTGTTTCCACCATTGTGTTAATACGTACCCCCTAGATCTCAACCAACTTGCACAAAAACATATTTACGCATTATTTAGCTGCCGGTGAGGCTGGAAAAGTTGTCAAAAGGTACCTGCCCCCTTCCGGTCACCAACGTTTCGTCACCGAACTTCTGAGTGGTGCGATCGAGATGCGAGCATCCTACATAACAAGGCTCTTGTTATTATGACTCGGCCAAAGCGCTGTCACCAAACACCTGCAAGCTTCTGTTTTCATCCTAGAGGTTGCAAGGAACGCCAAGAGCCGAGATATATTGCGCGACGAGGCAGTTCTACTGCGTTACGCTAAGGTGCAAAAACAATGTGCAAGAATTGCACCGTGAACAGACATTAGATAAAAGGTATTATATATTTACGCATATTCGCCTTATGCTATGGAATACTTATAAAGAAATAGTCAATATTTCAAGCCATAGGGGTGCGCATATGTTTGAGCTTAGCTCAATTCCTTGCCAGCTTTGGTAATTGCATGCCAGCTCCCACCAGGCATACTTTCATGTTTTCTCGACACGGGTCATCCCTATTTTCGCTTGATAACTCCACATCCAAATAATCAGCTTCGTAAACTCAAAACGCGGCGCGCTTGCATGAGGAAGTAGGCAACCAGGGCATTAACTGCGCCTTCCAACAACAGCGCCATAACGTAATACCGTTTTGCCGTAAGAGGATGCAGTTCACTTCAGCACATGGCGTGATCTTGCACCGAGAAGTTTCCCGCTAACCTTTAGCAGAGATGTCAAGCTTTACACGTGACATGGCATCACGGCACGTAATAAAAATAAGGAAAGTGCATGCATTACCTGCATGGGAGCATGGTCTCCCAAGACGGATCAAGCTAAAGAAAGTGCTCATACGGGCATGTATCTGTTATCGTTCATAATGTCCTAACATTTTTTGTGAAACCTGAATTCCCAGATGTCTATATTTTGCACATGCACATTATAACAGCTATAGCGCTTCCGGGAGTCCACTGGTTCCTATACCACTAGCATAAATCTGCTTTCATCAACTTTTCCAAGGCGGCTTCTTCTTGGAGTCACATTAAAGTTGGTGCAACATGATGTAGTTACATACAGAGAACGTCGTTGCGGATTTCATGGCACGCACTACGCGGCAAAATAATGTTTGCCACGGATTTCTCCAGCCTAAGGGATGCCTTTTGTTTTATACACAAAATGTGCTGCTAAACTTGTAATAGAAAAACAAATAAATTCTGGGGTTTTACGTGCCAAAACCACAATCTGATTATGACGCGCACCATATAAGCACACCAGCACAACCAGATCAATGTTGACCACCTGTGGTTCTTAACCGTACACCCAATGCACGGTAGACGAGGGTTTTGTGCATTACGCGTCCATCGAAATGGGGCCGCCGTGGTTACCAATCCCGCCCTGCGACCTCGCGCTTAGCAGCGCAATATCGTACGCACTAAAAGCCACCACGGCGGTTAACCCGCAAAAGAAAACATGGCTTCTAGGTGACGCGCCGACAGATTGTGTCATTGCACGCCAACATGCAATTCCCTGTACCGACGAAGGTCAGCCGCTCTGTTAAAACAATTCCGAGAGGTCAGTTTGGCAATGTCTTGTTATGTCTGCTGTGCTTCCCTAGTGCTCTCGCTTGCATCTTCAGATAAGATTGCCACGCTCCCCGACACTCGCTTTTCTTTTTATGTTTGCGCGAATGTGACTGGTCAGCAAACGCGCAAAAGAGTAAACGAGATTGTCTTCCCGGCCTCGGTGCTGGTCATCCTATCCGCGACTACAGCTGGTCATTCGGCCTCCAAATATGTAACAGTCTATATAGTTTAGCGATGAAAAAAGATGCTGCTTTATATGTGGTTGGCGCACCAGTTCATGAATGTGTGGGCGCTTCATCCTGCTTTCAATCACCTCTGTGCCCAGGCTGTAAAGCTATGTGATGCTTTCGTTCGTTTAATTGGTTCATTGCATGGCCACATCCAATTAATTCTAGTTGCTTTTTCGAATTGTTATCGTCTCTTTTGGGCTGTACCAATTCGATGAAATCCTATTCAGAGGGGAAGGATGTGAGAAGAAGCACTGCTTCTCTTCAAACGACATGATCCTACTGCTGCTGTGTGCATGCCGCATGCTTCTTCCGAGCATTACAACGTTTTAGCAGAACATTGCTTACGCTCCGCTCTGCACACATTTCACGTGCACCGGTGACTGCATAAAATGCATTGATTTCGCTTATCTAACAAGCGCGTCTGCCAGAGTCGCCATTGGCGTGCTCTCAGCTTGGCCGTAAAACGAAAAAGAAAGCAACTAGGTACTACTTCTTCTTTCTGGGGTTTTACGTGCCAAAACCAGTTCTGATTATGAGGCACGCCGTAGTGGAGGGCTCCGGAATAATTTTGACCACCTGGGGTTCTTTAACGTGCACTACAACGCAAGCACACCGGCGCCGCGGCCGGGAATCGATCCCACCACCTCGTGCTCAGCAGCGCAACGCCTTAGCTGACTGAGCCACCCCGGCGGGTAAGCAACTAGGTACACCCTGACGCTCCGCTCAATCGGGCTCGTAGCAGAACGTGGGCAGCATTCTACGTTCCGCTGTCACTATGAGCGTTGTGCGTACGCGCATTAGTGTTTTCGGTAGCGTTCTGCTGAGCGCATGTGTGCAAATTGTAGACACTTTTAGCTGAGCGTTCACGGTCTGCCTCGCTCAAACCATCGTATCCTAACGCTTTGCGGACAGCCGCTCAGCGGAACGCTAGCGGGAACGCTAATGCGCGTGCGCACAACGGTCACATCGGCAGCGGAAGGAAGAACGCTGCCCACGCTCCGCTACGAAGCCGTGAGCGGAGGGTGCGTCTACTGGTTGCATTGACGTTTTACAGCCACGCTGAGCGCGCGTGACCGGCGTTTCTGGAAGACACGCTTATCAAACAAGCGAAATAAACGTAGTTCATATAGCCAGTGGTGTGCGTGAAATGTTAGCGGAGCCGAGCGTAAGCAATGCTCTGCTAAAACTGTCTTGTTAGGATACACTGGTCTGAGCGGAGCGGATCATAAATCATCTGCTAAAACTGTCTAATATGAGCCGTTTTTGCTAGCGGAACAATTACACGACCATAGTCCCGCATATTATCGGTTTCAGCTCAGTGAGGACTGATACGCACGTTCCACCAGAGAAAAAGTTGTTTTCCAACTCGCCCGCACCGACAGCCGGGCATATAACTGCGGGGAATGCTGATTGCTTAAGCTCAGGGGTGAAATTGTTTACAGTCGACCGATTCTTTAACAGTAGCGCGCGAGCATCGACTGGCCAACCGGCCACTGCATTCTAACGGCACGAAGCGACAAGATCAGCAAGAATAGCGCATGCGCATCAAGTTCACTCGTAGCGCACGTTTCGTCTAGGTAGTAGCTAATACGAGCTTACTTTTTTTAAGAGTGAACCGTGACCAGAAATATTAGGTGTAGTATTGCTGCCCCTTGCCGACCACTGAGCTGTGTGGTCCTCTACCCGTATAGTGGCAGTCTTTCCTTAGTCTGGCCGGACTTGGATTAAGAAATGAGGGGGAGGGAGGGATGATATTGGTGACACAGGCTTATTCAGGCGATGTCTGTATAAAAAATGCAGACCCAACGCACAAGTTGGAACGTACGTGAAGCGAAGCTTAATTAAGCGGGTAATTAATTGCTTTACAACTAATTGGGTCTGGGCGCAAGCTAGTTTGTACGAAACCTTGATGGTGAAACAGCGCCAGAAAAACACGGACCAGAGAAGAACACAAGGCAGCACCCATCCTCGTGTTCTTCTCTTGTCCGTGTTTTTCTAGCGCTGTTTCACCATGAAAGCTTTACAACTAACAGGCATGCGTACAATTTTGTTCACTTTCAACTTATGCAACGTGTAATCTCCTGCAATGTTTATTTTGATCTTAGAGGTTGGATTGCGCAACATTTTGACGAGACACACAGAAGAGAAACACACACCACAGAGTGCTGTGTGGTGTGTATTTCTCTTCTGTGTGTCTCGTCGAAATGTAGTGCAATACAACCTCTAGTATGCTATACCAAGACGCCCAGTCTTGAACATTGGCAAGTTATTTTTATCTACCGCTGAGGCCACGACTTTATTGCCATGCAGGTTTTACGTTTATGCCCTACATCGCTCAGAAGCTATGCCAAAGTACAGACTCCAAATCAGGCGGTTGCACAGTGTGAGACGCATACGCATGTAGCGATGTCACAAGGACTAAAGCGACGTATAATGCTTGACGAGGGAACAAGGGTGATTGACAGGCGTATGCAGAGAACAGTAGGGCACGTATCAAGCAACGTTTGGGGATTCTGGACCTCTTTTGTCGCAGCGGTACATACCGAGTCTGGAGGATTGGCCAACAATGGGTACACCCCCAGTGGTAGATAAACCATAGAAAACAAACTAAATCAAAGAATCCGTTATATATAATTCGGCTTGCCATTAACAGATTGGTCTGCATTACAGGTACCTGTTAGCCGACAATACTTGTGCAGATTTTTGTAGGAAGTAATTTTTCTCGCATAGAACAGAGGTGCACATATTTGTTGAGCATGCACCAGCCCATTCGCTGGTACTTTCATTTGACGCACATGTAACCTGTGTGTATACATATCTGCAAATATTCCCGCAGAGATAGCGACCGACCCTACAGCAGCCAGGCAGCCACGACAAACCCCCGAAAGTAGGCTAAGAATGCTTAGCTGTAAAACATCTTGGGTCGGATTCACAAAAACGTTCTTACGCTAAAACTGCTTGTAGAAGCAAGTGTCAGCCGGTCATGGTGTTGGACATATCATTAGTGAAGGTCAGTGGCCAATGGCAAGCAGCACTTACGAACGAAATGTTTTGTGCATCGGCCCCTTAACTTCTTCATCCTTCAGCTCACGTCACATTGCAATTTCTTTGTCAGTGAATAAAGAAAATAGAAACTAGAATTTATGGAACTTTTTGTCAGAGTCTTCCTGATATCAACCAAATGAAGTTAGCAACTGAGTTTTGGGAACGTTAAATAAGCACTCACTCATCTTCGTCTTTACAAAAAGCTAAAGTAGACCGAAAGGGGAACATTTGGCCTCGTGCTTGATACATTTATGGTCCCTAAGACGCCAAGTTAATTGATGGTACGGTTAGTATGGTTTCTTCCGCTAGCAGCTGATGTGGTGCAGGCTATATGCAAACCTATTTAATGGTATAATATAATGATGTATTTAGGGGTAGAACGGCCCAATGTCTGCAGCTAAGGTAGAGATATTTGCTCTGACTTCTCGGGAAGTAAGTGAAACGATAAAGAAAAACTGTTTTATGTTGACATAAAACACATCAAAAGACGTCGTTTGACCTCAACGATCTTCTTGCCCTATTCCGCTTTCTTTCTCATCCGTATTGAATATTCCCCATATAGATTTCAGCGACTGTTTCCGCTTTCCTACGAGATTGCCTCCCACTTCTAGTACGAACTTTAACATAATTTTCTAGAAAGCGCTCCCTACAGTTTTCTCGTGTACATTTCCTCAGCATTCACACTGAGATTTAAGCTCCAACACATCTCCTGGCGTATGGCGACGATGCGAGTCGGTGCACCTTTCGGGACGTACCCTTATATACATTCCGCTCAATCTCGGCTCTTTTTTTTTATGCGCAAATAAATTTCCCCGTCTAGGTCAGGAGAACTTCAGCTTCCTGTAGGAGACACGAGTGTCGCATATTACTTTTTTCTTTCTTCCCCAAGTTGTGCTCCCCGTCTCAACGTCGCTCACCGATGCGTGCAATCTCGCCCGCTTTCCGTCAATCTGCGGTCGCGCCTGAAAGTGCACGCCTACTGCACACGCGCAGCCCCATGGGAAAAAAAAGTGACAGTGGTGGTAGCTGCTTCCACACGCTCGCATTGCTCCTTCGGCTCAGGGAAACACTGGAGTCGGCGTGTGTAATATGGCGGTGCCGTGCGGTGGTGTGTCCCGCTTCTCGCGGGCGTCCACAGGCGGACGTGAAAGGTGAAAGGCTGCCTCTGTGGCCGGCGCGTGGTCGTCGCCTTCGACGACGACGACGACGGCGAAACGGGGCCACGAGCGCCGCCTCACGGTCAGGGGCAACGACCCGCCTCGGGCGCTCGATGGCGCGCTTCCTCGACGCGCTTCCGCCGGCCCGCGAGCCAGTCGCCATCTTAGCGGCCACGCAATACCTGACCACGGCCGGCGGCGAAACCGAAGCGACGGCGCGCCCGTTTCTCTCACGGCCCCGCAACCGAGCTGTGCCGTCGTTAAAGCAGCGCGCGGTCGCCCCGTCCTCTCGCCCTCCACCTGCAGCCAGCTGCCCTGCAGGGTAACTTCGCGGCGCAGCGTTTCTGCTGCCAGCTTTGCGCTCGCGTGTCACGGCAGAGCCGCATTCCTGTGGGTCGTCCCGGGCAGAGAAGCGCAAACGCGATCGGCTCGCGTTTCCTGGACGGTGGTGCTGTGCGTCTGGCAGGTATTCTGTATCGCGTATGGGAAGAACGGAGAGACAGTTTATTCACTTTGACAAACTGAGCCCGACTCATGGTTCACAATAACAGTCCTTACCGTAAGCGTCCGCAATGGGAAACACTCTCTCATTCGGCTTTATTTTCCGTGTGCTGGTAATCCACACTTTTGTGAAGTATACTGCTGATGCCCCTCACGAAAATATATTACGCTGAATAATGACAACAGCAGACGAATACGCCAAGCAATAGTCCTCCCGTCTTTCGGGTTCGTCGTTTCTTGTAGCTATGCAGCGTAATTTGTTTAGGTATAGAAACAAACTATCTGAAATAAATGTGTTGCTTCACTGTCCCATACGTGTTGTCCCAATCGCGCAGGTATAAGGACAGGAACCTATCTCTTGGCATAGTACTTATGTTCAAGTACTTGAGAGTTTTGTATTGACTAACAATAAAAAATGAAAAGGATGTCAATCAATGGTAGGATAAATTTGGAGTCCTCAGTGATGATGCTAAAGTGCAGCTCATGGCTCCAAACTAAGCGGCGAAGAAAATCATTTCACTTGGCAACCATACAATAGAGAGCATGCGTGTCTCTTGCATTGGGAGTGCTGCTCTCAAGCATTATTTCCGCTGTCTCCCGTAGAACGGCCATTCGAAACAACTTGCTTTTGACCATTCGTTGCCAAAAAGGCTAGTCTCTGCTTCTCGCTGTACAATTTCCTTTCGCTGCTTGTTTCAACAGCGACACTACCCTAGACGTAGGCAAGATGCAAAGCGAAGTCGCTTCTTATCGCCTCGCATGACCTATCACTCCCTGCAGTGCCTCGCTTCTTTCGCTTCAAAGGGAGTATAGCGACTAGCAGTGCCCTGCCGGTACGCCACCGCTTGCTCAAGAGGAAATTGCCTTAGTCCAACAACCTCCACTATAGAGGACACCAGCGCGCGGTGCTGCATACTCTTCTTGCGCTCTAGATAAGTGTGTTGGCGTATTTACATAACGCAAGGAGCGCGAAAAATTTAGTAGACGCGCAAGAGAGCTTACATGACAGGGCGCTACACTCACAACTAACGTCTTCATTACTACAGCATGCGCACTTATAGTGGGGACTTGCGCAGACCTCTTTGAATCCAGTACCAACAGGGTAGGTTTAAAATTGATGGCTAAAAAAATAGTATTCATTCTTACACAGAACTACAAAGGTTTAGCTGACAAACGCTTGTCATTTTATGAAAAATATCTCTGCTAACTATTGTACAATCATACTTCGGCTCCTTTTCAGTAATTTAACTTTTTGTAGAAGATGCTTCCGCGAGAATTTCTTGTAATTATAGGCTAAATGGGAAGCAGTTACAAGATAGCCACCGCTCCTGGTCTCTTAGTGTCTCATTTTCAGTGTTGAACAAGAACAAAGGAAAACGAGGTGCGCGATTTTCATTATTAATATAACAAGAAGCCAACAAACATTGACATCGAGGTAGGTCCTCGGTGTAAATGTTTGTTGGCTTCTTATGATATGACTAATAAAAATCGCACCCATCGGTTTCCTTTGTTCTCGTTCATTACATAGCGACTGTCTCGAATCCGGCAGTTTTGATGCCTTCAGGTAGCATGTGTGGGTTTATTGACCAGTTGCCTTCACCCAAAAAGTTCACGTAGACGTAACGCCTGCGATAGAAAGGATGTTCCACATCGGCCGCCAAGACCGTGAGTTGTGGCGCTGGCTAACACTCCCAAAGTTAGTTCTAATAGATAAATATACAATACCGCAGATAGTGGATGGCCAAACGCCGCCGCTGTAGCTCAATGTTTAAGAGCATCGCGCGCGTTATGCGAATACGTGGGTTCGTATCCTACCTGCGACCAGTTGTTTTTTCATCCACGTTCATTTTCATTCATTTATCATTGCTTTATTTTAATGAGGTACTACAAGTAAATTCCGCTACGCTGTCGTTGGTGTCAATGTTTGTTGGATTCTTATGATATTTTCAGTGTTGGCATTTTAGCGATGTTGTCGCTAGATTTCGCGACTTTTTGTTCTTTGTAGCGATAAATATTCTGATTTATTGTCCGCCAATTTTTTTAGGTACGGGAAAGAACGATTGGCGACGCTTCATTGACTTCGAAGTTAAGAAGTTTGCATTGAAGATGGCTTTTCCGAACGCAACATATTATTCAAAGATAGGAAAAAGGGGGCTGGATCAGCTGCACTGCGCGTGGGCTGTGACCATATTTGGTGGTATGCACTCACGGACGTTATACACTGCGCTATTTGCGCCGAAGGGAACAGACTTCACAATGTGTTCAGAAATAAAAAGCACTGTCCTTTTTTTATTCTTTATAAAACCCATTAGAGGGGGCCTTAACAAGGCGGGTTCAGCAATTTCATAAAGTAAGTTTGATCGGGGGACGTTTGCAGCTGTAGCTGTAACTCAAGTTACAACAACTATTACAATAAATTTTGTTGTGAAATTTAGAACGCAGCAGGTGAATAATATAGCAGAGCAACTGTAGAAAGGCGTACATATTAGAGTGGCAGGGCCCGTTCATGCAAATCTGAACGCACCGCTTGTGTTTATCACGGCTTGCGGACAAATCAATACTTCACGGAGCTTTCAGGTGTATCCAGGGGCGGCAAGGTACTATATTGCCTCTCAAAGGTCACGCAGTTCTGAATTTCGATTTAACAAGACCAAAATCTCGTGTGGCATGATTTAGTTTGCTTTCAACTACTGCTTAAAACTACAAAATTTGCAAATAAGAGGTTGTTTGTGACAAAGAATCAGATGACTCGTGTTCTTTTGAAGCATGCTGCATATGTAATCCTATAAGTGGAGGTAAACACAAGATTTCAGCTATCATCATGCATTATCTTTTTAAATACACATGTAAATAAAGTCATCTGTATACACCCTGCTGGTGAATTCACTGTTTATTCCTGACCTGCATAGACATTTATGTACAATGTTTCGTTAGATGCAATACGCCACGTTAGCCAGTATTATAGCGTTAAAAAAACGCCTACAGTCTATAAATTTCAGTGGACGGTTTTAGCGACTATTTTAGCGACTTCTTTGTCTCAATTTAGCACCACGCGTAAAAATATAAAGTTGTCAACGCTGCTCACCTAGGCGTTAATTTCTGTTTCGAGGTTTAAGGCATTCTTTCTGCCATGTGAGAAGGCTTTGTCCTATCCTGCGGACGGAGATATTGCGGCAGGTGCGACTTCTGCATGACAGCCTAGGTGTTGTTTGGTACATTCACGGCCAGAGAATCGCGGCATGCAGGGATGAAAGTTCAGTATTGCAATCGTCTTGCCTCTCATACAATAGAATTGAGATGGATGCCAATGTTGCCTGAGCTTCCAAGAACCGGCTTGAAGAAGACAACTCAACCTGGAAATGCCCACTTGCTGGGTCACGTGCGTCTTGCTAAACATGTGGTAGATGTCTCGAAGAAAGGACTGAAATACAGCACAAAACCGAGAATTACAGCTCATGAGTTGCTGGACATGAGGCGGGTGGCTGGAAGGTGTGTGCGGAGGACCAAGAAACATGACTTCTTGTCGAACGATGTCTGCTTGACTTTGGCGGCAGCAACAGAGAATACTTAAACTACTGTCTGCTGCTTTTCACAGTTCAGTGCTACCGCGATGTTTTTTGTGGTGCCTAATGTATGCTGCTTCTGCTGCTGCTGCCGGAGCATTCTTTTCATGTTGTCAGCGGAAATTTCAAAGCATTTCAACGATTTGAAACAAGACTTTCATGAGATGCGTACCGCCCTCTAAAAGCTTCATAAAGAAATTATACATGAAGACGATCCTTGAATTCTTCAATGAACAGTTTGACAAAAATTTCAGAATGCAGTGCTTGCGGCTCAATAAAACAAAAAAGAAAAAAAAAACTGTGAACTAGAAGCACAACACGACGTTCTGTCAACACAGTGCAGCAAAGAAATCACGCTTGCCTTCGAAAATGACGGCGAACGTCTTCCCTTGATTAATATTCGCGTTATTGAAACATTGGAATTCAGAATGTCCCAGTCGTTCGCATTGAAAAGCTTATTGATGTTCTTCAGAAGATTAGCGAAGCTGTTGATGAACCTGTCAAAGAACTGACAGTGACAATTCCAAAGATGCTTCCTGTCCTTATGTAGTTTTTCAAGTACATAACCGCTCGTAACACTATGCACTTCTTGAAAAGACGCGAACGAAGCGTCTGTGTAAAACTGGTGCCCGTCGCCCCGGAAACGTCGCCATTACGTCTGAATGACCACCTTTGCCCAGAGATATTCGCAAGTAAAGCCGAGTCACCTAGGGTGTTTCACATGACTAGCTAAAGCGACCTCAAAAAGATGATCGAAAATCCCATATCATACTACTAAAACAAAGCTAAAATGCCCGCAAATCTTTTAATTCCGCATCAACTTAGTCTGTCGTTCGATGATAAAAGTCTCCAGGTATTATATTTTCACATAAATGCACATTCGGCTAGAAGACGAATTAACAAGGCTGTTTGAGGCTTTAGATTTTGTTTCGGTGTAATTAGCGTCACCGACACCTGGTATCACTATATATAACTGAAGTTCTACGTACACCAGGATATGAACCCTTCTATTATATGAATCGCTATGAGATGGGCGGTGGAGTTATGCTATTCTTGAAAGATGCGATTGAATGTAAAGTAGCTGAATGAATTCTGCGGCTATACGCGCGCGAAAACCACAATTTGATGATGAGGCAGGCACGCCGTAGTGGGGAATGCTAGAGTAATTTTGACCACCATGGGATCGTTAACGCTCCCCCAATTCACGGCACACGGGCGTTTTTGCATTTCGCCCCATCGAAATGCGGCCGCCGCGGCCGAGATTTGATTCCGCCACCTCCTGCTTAGCAGCGAAACACCATAGCCGCTAAGCCACAATGGCGGATAATGGGAAATAGTTGACGCTTTTTATGTAGTAATTAACAGACGATTATGAATTACTCACTGTACGTTGAGTTAGGGGTAACGTTGCCCTGTTTCTTCTGTTGGTCGACACCTTTTTGGCATGAGCAAACGAAAATGGCTGTAAACTCATCTTTGGAGGAGATTTAAGTATAGATTTTCTAAGTACATCTACCCATAATTGCGGTCTTTGTTTGGGTGTTTTGAAAACGACGGTTTCACTAATGTATTAGAACATCCCACTCGCAATCAGCACGGGTCTTCTACGTTCATTTATACTATGGTTACTAACATTACAAACATACCTATCCGCTCAGGCGTTCTTAAAGCACACTTAAGTGACCGCTTATCTATATAAATAGTTTTTTTTAAAAACAGGGTTTGATGGAAACATATCTGGTCCGGAAAATTCATGGCGGGAAATATCGAGCGCCGACAAATCGTTGAAAACCAAAGATGTTTCGGCCCTGCTACGGAGGCCTTGTCCACAATAGAAACATTGTGGCTTCCAGGCCACTGCGGCATCATGGGCAACGAACAGGCCGATGAAGCTGCTAGGAGGGCTCGCGAAAATGCTGTGAAAGAACCCATTCCACTTTCAAGAACCGATGCAGCCGCAACGCTTCGTATACTCGCGCGTGATGCCACTCAATCCATGTGGAACACGCCAGGTTTCCGGTATACTCGACTGCACCGCTTGGATCCATACATCCGACTACATATTCCATCTGGACTTTCCCGAATCGAGACAACTGCTCTCTGCCGACTGTGGCTTGGAGTATCTTTTAGGAATGCGTTTGCTTGCCGCATCGGAATGGCTGACAGTGCTACCTGTAATAGTTGCGAGAGCGAGGAAACAATCGAACACATCTTGTGTCATTGTCCCCGCTACAGCTCCCAGAGACAGACGCTCGTGACCACGCTGGCGCGCCTCGACGACCGGCCGCTTTCTGAGCAGACGATCTTAGAGTGCCGGCTGACGCGGTCTTCACACCAGAAGGCGATGAGCGCATTGCTGAAGTTCCTCCGGACAAGCGACCTGCTTGAACGACTGTGACACTCCTGAGTTCCTATGTGTGTGTGCGTGTGTTTGTGTTTTTTTTTTTCTGATCACCCTCTCTTTCTATGTGTGTGCATTTTTCTTTATCTTTCTGTCTCCCCTTACCCCTTCCCCAGTGCAGGGTAGCAAACTGGATACCTACCTTCCGGTTAACCTCCCTGCCTTTCCCATCTCATTTATCTCTCTCTCTCTCTTGTGAATAAGCGCTCCGTAGCGGGGCCGAAACGTGTCTTGTTTTCAACGATTAGTCGGCGCTCGATCTTTCCCGCCCTGCATAGCTGTAGGCCACAAGAAATTTCGAGTGAAAGATGAAAGGCCGATTTCATCCACTTTCGGGCAAATTAGTAAAATCATCCTTCAACGCTTCATTCACCACCTTTCTGAAATAAACTAGGAAAACGTTTCCCGCGTTATTGACGCAGACAAAGCATACGCCATATTTATCGGAACGTTTGTTGACGCGTATAAAGACTGCTTTCTCCCCAAAACCAGAGATGGGCCATGAAAGGCACAAAAACCAGGGATTACCTCCGAATGTCTTAAAGCAATAAACCCAAAGAATGTCCTTTTTGATCGGCTTATAAAATCAAGGGACACAGAGTACCCAAATCATTTATGAACACGGGAATGAAGCGAACTCTCTGTTATAATACCTTTATTCTTGAAAACAAGTGGTACAAAGTTCCAAGGCATTAGGAAAAAAGTTGCTACAAACAGCAACTTGACTAGTCCTAAGAACCAGAGGGTCCAAAAGGCAGCTGACAGCAAGAAGCGAACTGATGAAACAGATGGGAGAAAAAAAAACGAGAAAAAGAAAACAAAAGAGAGAAAGGAAAGAGAGAGTAAGAGCATATAGCACATAGATCACATTTAAACAAATTTGCTTCACACATCAAACAGTTTGGGAAAAACAAGCAATATGGATATGTAGATACATCCAACTCTTGAACAAAAAAAAGATTACATACATACTCAAACCCAATTCTTGGGGCAGTAGAAATTATACAGTTCTCTGCAAGAACAATTAGGTACATCAATGGACGCAGATCTAAGAAAAAGCAAACGACAGTACTTTGAAAACATAGGTAAGCCCGATGTAACCCGCAAATTTTAAATAATTTAGAAACGATTAAACACACTGCTGAACTAATGATCTCACTAAAACGTACATCTCAACGGCATAACCGTAAGCAACAACACCCTCCCTGGCGAGGACCTGGTGGTGGCATATAATGCTTTCTTTTTCTCTTCTGGGAAGAGTGCACACGATCCAAATTGTACGAACTTCATGGCTTTGCGAATATATGAGATCGCATTTTTGTTTGCGGTAACGACAGACGTGATGGCTCCGGAATTGATTTATCTCAAACGTCATTGTAGTGACGAGGATGGTGTACAAATATGGCCATATAAATATATAATTAGTATCATGACAATGTCTTGGTACGCATAACACTTTTCCTCGCCGTGTCCAAGTGGCTAAAGTTTCCGTTTTCAAAACAGTTGAAAAATTATTAGGGAGACCAATAACGTCATTCATTACCAAATACAATATTTTGACCCTGTGCCAATTTAGTTTTACAAAAATGTTCAAGAGAAAGTGCTCTTCTCTTGGAAAAAATTATTCTTGGAGCTTTCGAAAGCGAGCTGTACCCCCTCCGAATTTTTCTCTACTACTGCAACGCCTTTGATACAATGAACCACATTACGTTACTAAACAAAACTAGAACATTATGAGTTGCGCGAAAGTTTCTTGCGGTCTTGCATACCTACTCTTATATGACTGCAGGTATACTCTCAAACCAGTGGCAGATGGCGTGGCTCAAGGTAGTAGTATTTCTTAACATTTGCATAAATGAGCTTGCAAATGATGATAAAAGTGCTAATTTTATTGTTTATGCAGACGAAACTAGCTTATTTTTTTACACACCACAATCTACGTACACTGCTTTGCAAAGCAAATAGCGTACTCGCGTTGTTGAATTCATGGAGCCCAAATGATCCCTAAACGCAAGCGTCTCGAACGCAAAAATCCGTCTCTTTCTGTGCAAAAAATAAGCCCATCACAATGGACACAGCCCTCACTTTTGGTTTATCTACCAAAGATATGACACCTTTAGTAAACGGCCTGGGTGACCTTTTTCAAGAAAACATACTTTAGAATGCACAGGCCGAACGTATTCACTCCAAGCATTCTCGCACTGATGGCGTTTTATCGCGCCTGCGGTTTATCTTGCCGCTACGTGTGAAAATCCGGTTGTATCATTCGCTCTCCTTACCAACATTGACCTATTGCCAACTTCTGTGAGGTACCGCTACAGTTTCTAACCTATCTAAAAAGGCCACAAAAGAAAGCTGTGGGAATAATCGCAAACGGACCACGTGATTCATGTACAAAACGCATTTTTATGTTCTTAATTTGCAGCCAGTGTATATAACGTGCTCTTATCGAAACGTTATCACACTTGTATGGAAAATGATGATTCCCTCTTAGAGAAACTATGGGAACTAACTAAATATACGTGTACATACTACACACGTAGCAGATTTGGAAGGCTCCCTCTAGCAGTGCTAATTATAACTGTCAAATGGTGCGATACTTACTGCCACAAACCATAAAAAAACGTAGCGCAGTGAAATGGCGTGCAATTATAGTTGTATTACAAGAATGCTAATTCTTGCTTGCAATGTATAATGTATTTGCTGTGTGTGATATTGTAACGTAGTAGTGAGAGTGAAGAAAACAGTCGTCAAACAGTGTATGACGAAACTGATACTTTATTGGGCGAACCTGTGTCCACAAAAGCAAGCTACACTCAAAGCACAACGATAGCGGCAAACACAGTCAGCGATTGTCGAAATCTGATCAGCGGAGAAGCGCGTCGGGTTCTTTACATGAGTCATCGAAGGTTCCACAGTAATCCCCGGTGCCCGCGTGGTTTCCAGAAAATACTAGACAATTCGCGTCGCTCCTAGAATCAGATTACATAAGCGTCGGTGACAACAGACAACGGATATCGATAACGTTCGAGAAACTTCCGATACATGCAGGCGCGTCCTGCGCCGAGCGATAACGGTTAACATTTGTTAGCCGGTGAAACGTAAAGTCCCTATATAAGAACTTTCTATATAGGGACTTTAGGTGAAAGGCGGTCACCGGTGACAAATAAACAAGTACACGTGGCAATATGTAGCTTGCGCCGCTGTTGCATTGTAAACGTGGTGGAAGCCTTGGTCAAGCCCTAAAGGTCAGCTGAAGCACTTTTCAAGGAAAGTGAGCTTTAAACGAATTATTATAGATTTTACCCCCTGAATAAGAACATCTTAGTTCAACATACCAGAAGTCACCGCTAGTTTCCTTAATTTAGCAAAGACAAGCCGCAGCGTCTGCCGGAGACGCCGCGGGTCGTTTAACGGGCTCTGAAGGCGGAGACGATCGTGACGTCATCATAGGTATCGGCGAAGAGCGTGATTCGAATAGAGCGCTCACGTGACCCCTGTATTTACGTCATCCTCGCGCCCGGTCTTTCGCCGCTACGCTCACTGCGCGAAGCTTCGACAAAAATTTAAACCATGATTGCGGCGCTGCTACGCCCATAATCGAGAAAATAACTGCAGAAGTTGAATTATGCGGTGTCAGCCTTCCACTCTTCTTCTTCTTTCTGGGGTTTTACGCGCCAAAACCAGTTCTGATTATGAGGCACGCCGTATTGGAGGGCTCCGTAATTTTGACCACCTGGGGTTCTTTAACGTGCCCTACAACGCAAGCACACGGGCGTTTTTGCATTTCGCCTCCATCGAAATGCCGGGATTCGATCCCGCGACCTCGTGCTCAGCAGCGCAACGCCTTAGCTGACTGAGCCACCCCGGCGGGTGGTGTCAGCCTTCCAAACCCCCGTAGATCTTCCAATTATAAAACCTCTCCAGCTTCGCATTAAGATGCCATTTTGCTTGCAGACTCCCACATGTAATTTGCTGTTGCAACTCCCCCAGTTTCAACTTCTCAAATTGCCTTCTCTCTTGGTGCTGGAATAAAGTGACTTGTAAGTGGACAGTCTTTGCAGGACTGTGCCAAGATGAGAATCGCCGACAGATAAGTGGACGAACGGTGGCGTGTCATTTTTGAGCAACAATGACATTAGGTGACCGCTAATTAATAATGAAGTTCGCTTTCTGGCGACACCACTGATATTCACTCAAGAGGCTAACCAGGCGATAGGTACTATTTTGACTGCAGTGGATGTGAAACCTCCGAAGATAAAGAGCTTTGTACCTAAAAGCAAGACTTACGAAGCTTGCAAAGACCGTCACAGATTCTACAAAAAGTACTGTGTAGGTGTTTATCACAGCAAAAGCACATAAGCCTGACATTCCTTTGAGGACGAATGTAAATAAGAATGGATGTTGGTAAGGGTTGTGAGACGTTTTTACAGCGGAGGTGTAAAGCTTTTCATAAGTCCGTTTCGTGCCGACAGAAAACTCGGCCCAGCTGTGCGTCACCGAGCCATGCAACCTCCTCGCATCACACACGTGCGTAGGGCGGAATCTCGCCGCGGCATACCAGCGCTTCGCCAACGCTTTCACCAGCCGAGGAAAGGCAAGTGGTCGTTAAACCGTGACGTCACTGATATGCTATAAAGCTCTGAGCAGCCGCCAAGGCTGCTCCAAACTTCGCCAAAGGCGAAGTTTAGAACTGGTTCTAACTTTTTTCCAACTCCAACTGCAACTCCAATTCCAACTGGTTCCAACGTTTTTGTTCCAACTTCGCCAAAGGCGAAGTTTGGAACAAAAAGCGTGCTTAAACCTATCGCCAGAGATATCAGTTAGTGGTGAACGATTGAAGCGCGACTAGGTGAGGGGGGGGGGGGGGGACACAAACGCTGAAACTAAAAAACCCACGTGAAAAAAAATCGAATTTTTTTTAGAATAATGTTCTGAGAGTAAGTATTCCGTTTCAAATATTTTTGCTGTTCAAAAAACCACAAGCGGCAATTTTTTTGCGGTTTAACAATTTATTAGTTCGTTCTTGGTGACAGCTACCAACCATGATGCTGGCGCAAGACTTGGCAAGACTTTGCGAACCAGCTATTATGTCGTGCGGAATGGCATTGCTCCCTAGAACACGGCGGTTTCATCTGAGTTTTTTTTTTCCTTGCCTGTTTGTTCAAAGTTTGGCGTGCGCTTCACTTCAAATTTTGCGAGGCCTAGCGCACGGCATTCATTGGCGAAAGGTATGAGTGCAGGTTTTTTGTTATCGTGCAAGTTAACGGCTGCAGCATCCGGCGCGCTCTGACTCGTCGTGACAATAAATGCCGAACACTCCGCGAAGAAACGTCGCGCTATGTTCTTTCGCTCTCCGTAAGACAGGCTCTGAGTGTCCGACGGGCAGAAAAATTAGTAAGTCGAATGTTTTCTAAATGATAATGTGGGACAATGTCTTTTCTGGTAACTGTTGGATATGAATGCATCGTGTCGCATGGAATTGCGAATGATTCCGTGAAAATGTTTCGCATATATTGCCATACATTTCGACTGTGCGCTGGACATAGTACTTTTCATCCACTGAAACATGTTTTATTTGGTCAATTACATTACATTGGTTGCATTATTCTAGACGACTAAAAGTGAAGTTGCTTTTGAAACCTTTGTGTCACTGTCATTTATATGCATCCTATTCGCTCACCTTCCTAAGAAATCTTCTGGAGCAATTGCCATCAATAACAGCCTAATTACGTTCACATTAAGACATACGCCACTCCTATAGCTTAATGACACGCTGGCGCTTCAGCAAAGGTGAATCACAAACCTCGCCTCATCCTCAAAAGAAAAATAACTGCTGGCGTAGCGGTCGAAATGCCGGACGCTAAATAAATTCATACATTCGCGCCAAGCTGCATAAGATCTTGACATCACTGCTATATTTCCGGTTGTGACGTCACTTTTTATTTTTGCTTGCTGTTGTCCCCCCGATACGTAGGTTACGACAGTTGCAACGAGTCGCCATTTTCTTCACATGTGGGGTTCCATAGAAGCTACGCTACCACTTTACATACACCTTGCAGCCGCCGCGCCGACAGACGTGTCGCCTCTCTCGTCCAGTGAACACGCGTGCAAAGCTGCCATGGGGCGACCGAAGAAAGGCAAGACTCCCGAGGAAGAAGCCGCCTACAAGGAAGCTCGGCGCGCGGCTCCGTGGGACTACGATCGACGAAGGAGAGCCCATCCTGCCGAACCTAGCCGAGCCATGTATAAACCTAACAAAACTTAACAAAACCTAGCAACACTTACCAAAAGCCGAAACAAGCTCCGCTGTGACCCAGCCTTGCACCACTAGTGCAAACTGCCCGCATCTTTTTTTTTTTTTTTTTTTTTTGCAAAAAGAAGTGAAATTGTTAAATAAATACTGAAGGTCCTTTTAGCACGAAGAACTAGGCGGATGTCGTTTCTAGCACCACGTAATATTGGCCGTGTTTTGTTTTGATGTTGAAGATTTATCATGTTCGATTCCGCAAAACGATTTGTTCTGAAGCATCAAGGCTTGCGTAGAAATAAAAGGTAAAATTAATTTCACGCATATCGCCCATTTGTCACTGGAAAGCTTTAGGGTGATTTATTTAGGACTTACATTTATTTCCTTCGACAGCAAGTTCTTCATACGAAAGAAAGGCATCTGTATTGGTGGATGTGTTGTGCCCGGTGTAAGAATAAGCAAGAGAGGTGCTTACACTCTCCCCACAACGCGCGCGAAAGCGCCGCCCGCTCGCGTCCAAGTTATGTTCGGCTCTGTTATGGCACGTATACACTGGCGGCAAAACTCGCGCGGCGCGAAAGCAGCCGCGAAGCAAGTTTTTCTTGCGGCGGCAGGGATCGCTACTGGACCGATTTTTTGCGGTATGCCGCGTGCCGCGGATGAAGGAGACCAATGACAGCGTCCCGTTTCCGTGACGTGCGCCCGGAAAACTGGTGTCATGCGGAGCCGCCCAACCACTCATTTCGTACTCGCGTCCGGTGTTAGCGCGAAACTCGTTTCGCACTATCATCTGCAGGCGTGAGCTAACGGATAGTTCTAGAAGGGGAGAGGAGTCTTTGCTGTCACGTGACTGCCGCAGCGGCGCTCCGCCGGCTCGTGTGGCCGCCCTGCCGCAGCTTCGTTTTTCCGCCGGCGGCGCGCCGCGCGCGTTTTGCCGCTAGTGTGTACGTGCCATTACAGCTCGGTCGGCGCCGTCGTAGAGGGCGCTGCGGAATGCGGTCGCAGCCTCGGCGGAAAGGCGCGTGCTGCCGCTGCTTCGTCTTCCTGTTTGCATGTGCGACCGCGCTGTTTTTAAGGCACGCTTTTTGTTCGCGTGCGTTTCATGAGCTTGTGCTTGGGTATTGTCGCCACGGGCCCTCGACAAAGGCGGCAGCGGCCTTCAGAGGGGCGTTTGAAATGGCTGGAAAGTGCTTCGTTCCAAACTGCAATTCTGGATACTGGACTTGTGCGGAGCGTGTGCCTTTATTTAAAGCGCCGTCCGACAGCGTTCGTCTAGAGCAGTGGCGCCGTGCAAATCTAAGGGCATACCGAACTCTAACGCCTATTGACCATGTCTGCGCCAACCATTTTTCAGAGCATAGGATATCGACGGCATATTACGCGGAGCGCTCGATAAAAGGATTCCCATCTTATTTCCGAACTGCCCAAAGAACCTGTCACGGTCAAATAAACCTCTAAAGCCGCTGCGGAAGAGAGAACCCCCTGTGTGCCGCAGCAGTTCTTGCAAATTTTGCGGCATGTACAATATATATACTGGGTGGTTTACTATCATGCACCAAGATTTAAAAATATGCGAATGTCACGTAGCTGGACAGAACCAAGGTAATGTTGCCTGCCGTCGCTTGGAGATACTCCGATTATTTTTTTGTATTCCGCCTATTTACATAATTATTTTCATAATTGATTAATCAACTTTTCTAATGCTATAATTGGATAAAAAGTGTGAACGAGAGAATTGTACAGCAGCATGGAAAACTCCCAATATAGCTTTGTGTTGCTGAATACGTAATAAATAAAAATGTCTTCCGACCGCGAAAGAAACCCGCGAATGAACGCTAAATATCCGGGCACTTTACGGGTATTCGTGGGCTTCTTTCACGCTCGGAAAAACAGTTCTACGTAGCGCTAATTGAGCAATTGATAGAAAGCTGTATCGGGAGTTTTTCACGTTGCTCTACAATTTTCTCATTGACACTTTTAATCTAATTATAATATTTGAGAAGCTGATCAATAAATAAGACTATGTAAATAGGCGGAATGCAAAAAATAATTGAGTATCTCCAAGGGACGGCAACAACATTACTATGGTTCAGTCCAGCTACGTGACATTTGCATATTTTTAAATCTTTTTGCACCCTGTATAATATTCATGTTTTCTGTGCAGATGTGTGCCTGATTTTCAAATTTGTTCCATCCTGGCTACTGAATTTTTTTTGGAATGCACATGCGGTGTATATTACACGCTTGCATGTTTTTATGCAACATTTTTTCCAATGTTGGAGTGTATGAGAGCGTAAGCTTCTGGGATGGTTATCGCCAATTAAAATTATCGAGCTGCTTCATGCAGAATTTTTTTCGTATTGTGTCTTTGCAAAACAAAAGGTCTATGGGATCATTGTGTGGTGGGTGTAAGTGTATGTGTGGAGAGGCTGTAGCATGCATTGTCAAACAGGCTTACATTGGCACATTCTCATATCCAATTTAAGAAAAAAGAAAGTCACCTCTTCTTTTAGATCTTACAAGATCCACTCAGTCCTCAATGGACGAAAGCCGAATTAATAATATACACGGTCTATGTTAAGTGCAATTGGAATAAAAAAGGCATCTGTTCAGGTTTTCATTAGTAATCTGTATTAGTGATGCTCTAATCCAAGATAGACGCCTGCCTTCTTCTCGCCTGATAAATTCCCGTTTGAAAGAGGTTTTACATAGCTTACGTGCATCTCATCTTAAGTTCTAGCCATGAACAACCACCTTCCTCTAGTACGTTGCATATCGCAAGCTTGCGCCGTTTCATTTCTTAATTTATATCGCGGCCATACTGAATCCGCGCAACGATTATTGAACGGTTTTCTGAGTGTGAATGGAAGCAGCGATAATCATGAAATACATTTTCCGGTGCAGTCACTATTTTCTTCTAATCGAGGGGTAGCACGTGGGTTAACACTTTTTATTTTTTGATGCTTGGATGAACGTCTAGACTGGACGAAAGAAATTGTGCGCGCGAGCGTAACTTGAGTGAGCTTTGAGTGCTGCCCGATAGATCCGTGTTCACGTCATTCACGCCCTGCACAAGGAACATTAATGTTAGCGAAGCATTAAGCCTGGTATACTTATCCTTTAATTTGAAATAACGAATTTTGATTGCACTTTGAGTTTTACTCACTCCACTATGAACGAAAATTTAGGGGACGAGAGCAATGTCAAGCCGCCGGGCGCCGCTAAGCTGGGACCGCTGACCGCGGCGCCATCTATCGGCTCGCAGCACAGCTACTCGGTGCACCCGCGTGCTGCCGAACATAATCTGGACGCGCGCGCGCAGCGTCAACACCGAAATGTTCTTACACCGTGGTTGTGCCCAATGTGTATAACATTTTTCTTTCATCTGTTGACCAGGCACTTGATTGTTTTTTAGACACTAGCCACACAGGATTTTTAGGCATGTGAACCATTTCTTTGATTTATTGAAATACGCGCTGACCAGCACTAAGCCAGTGACGGAAGCTTTAAATGTTTTTAGGAACGGCGGTAAAGGTTTAACATTCACACATCATCTTCTCGAGAGCTAGAAACTAGATCTATTACATTTAGAACTAACAATTTAGGACAATCTTGCGTGCTGGATGAATTCCGCTCGGGCTCGACAAGATTTTCTATACCGTAGTCGTCTGCACTCTCTAAAATAGTAATAAATGTGATCACCATGATGCGGTTTTATAATTGGCTTTGGAGAAATTGTGTACGCATACCATTAGTACCAATTTGCAAATCCAAATATCAAGATTGTTGATAGCAAGATCTTAAAGGGGTCATGGCACGGTAGTCCCAGTATTCTTCGTTTATCATTGTAACGGCCAGCAGAGGGCCCAATGGTGCTATATACCGAGTGTTTCAGCTAACATTTTCAAAACTTTTTAAAGGTTGCCTGTGGCAGATAGCACAATTCTAGTTCATGAGCTGGTCTACTTGAAGAGGCGGACATTACTTGCACAAAAATTGAAATGCATAATCGACTAATTAACGGAAATTCACTAATTAGGTTATGAAGTGATTACCTTATTGCCCATATTGCAATTTCCAAATTCTATCCATGAGGTTCGCAAGGCGGATCCGAACGAATGCTCAGGATGACACCAGTTTCGAGATATTAATTTCCGAACTTCGCGTATCCAGTAACTTTTGTGCTTCAGTGCATAAAATAGAAAGTAACTCGAATGTCACTGCATTTGTCCGCAATGTTCGTGCATTAGTATCTTGAATCTGGTGTCACCCGAAGAATTTGTTCCAACTGGATCCGCCTTGTGAACTCCACGGCAAGAATTTGTAAATGGCATTATCCCATAACGTACTTTAATTGGTTAAAAACTCATTTGGTGATTTTTGGTAATTAGTCGATTATGCATTTCAATTTTTTCTGCAAGTAATGTCCGGCTCTTCGATTACACCAGCTCATGAACTAGAATTGTGCTATCTGTCACAGGCAACCTTTAAAAATATTTGAAAGTGTTCGCTGAAACACCCTGTGTACACAAAAAGCTGGACTCTCAGCGCACCTTTGAACTGGAATTCGCAGCCTGTAAGCCTCTCGTGCGCCTCGAAAGCTGCGCATGCGCGAAAATATTATAACACCTTTATAAATGTTTTTTTCTGTATAATAAAAAAATCAGTTCAGAGTCAAGTGCTGTCCTGTCTACTTCCTTTCTGCGTGCGTCTCTCAGTGGGCTTCAATCTAAGTCAAGTATGAACGTCAACCAACTATCCCAGCTGGTCATCTTGTCGAAAACTATCAAGGCAGAGATCACCATGACTTGCCTCAGCAAGTCATGGCGGTCCTTGTTAAAGAAAACATGGTCGCATCTTCTGCATTTCGGCTTTTCTTCCCAGGTTGCCCGCTTGATGTGTTGCGCCTAACCACCTTTAATGGTTGCCGCTGCGTGCTAAAACTTTCTTCAAGAAGCAAAGCACCCACAGCGGGAAAAAAACTGGAATGACAAAAAGCGAGTGCAGGTAATTCCATACCTTCAAAGTGTCTCGTACAACATCAAAAAGGTAGCCACGATATATCGCATCAACATCAAAGGTTTGCTCCATAAAGAATAGAAAGTCAATTATATGAGCAAAAAAGCGCAAGAACAAGTTCGCCAATGGCAAATTTCGGGTTCTGTACAAGTTCCGCTTAGTTGGGGGCAGACGTACATCGGTCAGACATGCAGATGTGTTAGCGACAAGGCATGCGAGCACAGCTTAAATGTGCGCAAGAAATCTGAAGGGCACAAGGGTGACCATTGTCTAAGACGTGGTTGCAAACCTGATTTAGAGGACGGCAGGTTCTTGAGAAAAGCAAATGACAAATTAAAAAGGGAGATAATCGAGGCATTCTTCATTAACATTGCTGGAGGAACTTGTGTCAGTGTGCAATCGATTCTTCTGTGAAAAGGCGAGATGGCTTTCCTGGAAGGTCATGTTTGAGTGCGTGCTTGGTTTGTGCTTGTTGTGACTGTATTGAGTATTTTTGTTTCTTTGTGTGTGTGTGTGTGTGTGTGTGTGTGTGTGTGTGTGTGTGTGTGTGTGTGTGTGTGTGTGTGTGTGTGTGTGTGTGTGTGTGTGTGTGTGTGTGTGTGTGTGTGTGTGTGTGTGTGTGTGTGTGTGTGTGTGTGTGTGTGTGTGTGTGTGTGTGTGTGTGTGTGTGTGTGTGTGTGTGTGTGTGTGAATTCGCCAAAAAAGGCTTATTTCACTCTCAGTTTGACAGAATACTTGGCCCTTTCTATATATTGCCCACTTTTCTTATTATAGGACTGGCGCTCTGTAATCTGCAAATACATTTTCTGTTCTATTCTTTCGCGGTCCTTCACATTTGAGGCCACTTCAGTTAGTTCAACATTGCTTGGTTTATTACAGCGTTTGAGCATGCTTGGTGCTCTCCGCTTCTCTGACACTGCCTTTTGTCTTTGTTTTGCTTGTTCGGCGCTAACACATAAGATATTTTTAGCTCAGCGGGTTTAGGGGCCCCTGCGGCGAGCGGACGAGGGGAGACGCCACTGTGCATGCGCAGAGGGCTGAAGCGGCCAGCGCGTTTACGGAGCGCCACTCACGGCCGCTCACCCCAACCGGACCGCGCCCAGCGAGCGAGTGCCTTTGCAAAACCAACATGGCCACTAAGAGGATGAACGCCGGCGCTTCGACATCGTCTTCAAACGGCGCGCTATTGATTTTATTTATTTATTTTCAATACTGTGAGCCCTTTTGGGTTGTTACAGGGTGGGATAATTCACAACACTAAGAGCGAATATACAAACAGCGTAATACAAGCAGCACAATGCAAACTGAAAGCAAAAATGTATAAACAGCATACAATAGCAGAAACAAAACAGCAGCAGAAACAGCGCATTACAATGCCAAAAGACATTGAATTTAAATATATGATTCTAGGTTTCTTTCAGAACTCGCAAGCGAATTCATACCGTCAAATATTACTGAGTTAAGTTTGTTCCGCTCTTCTATAGTTTTGACCAGAAACGAATGTTTGTAAATATCAACTCTAGGCACATAAGGTCTAACAACATATGGGTGACAGGACCGAGGTGACACTCTGCCAGGAGGCCGCAAGTAGAGTCCGGGATTTAGGTTTAACATGCCATTGTACAATTGATAAAAAAATTTTAGCCTGGCTATTTTCCTGCGTGAAGCTAGATCTCAAAGGTTTGCCCTATCAATCAATGCAGTAACAGATTCAGTTCTCTCGTATTTAGAAAAAATAAAGCGCACAGCAAGATGCTGTATTCGCTCGATCTGATTTATTAGAGTCCGTCGATACGGGTCCAACACTATGCTCGAGTACTCCAGGGCAGGTCGAACAATCGTAGTGTAAGCCGCTTTAGGTCAGGAGACGCTTGATTTATTTTTCGCCGAAGCATTCCCAGCTTTCGCTGTGCTGATACACAAATGTTAGCAACATGTTCGTTCCAGCTTAAATTATGTGTGATGATAACACCCAGATATTTCATCTTCATTGTTCGTCGAATTTCCTTACGTCCAATTCAGTAAGTAAATTGCAATGGGGATTTTTTAGCTGTAACGCTCATGCAGACCGATTTATCAAAGTTAATTTCCATGTCGTACGCTGCACACCAATTAGAAATTACGTTTAGGGAATCATTCAGCAGGGATTGGTCCTGGACGCTCCTCACTCGACAAATTAAGACGATCGTCCGCGAAAAGGCGAACCTCAATTAGTGGGCCCACATCTTCAGCAATATCGTTGATGTAAAGCAAAAATAGCACGGGTCCTATCACAGATCCTTGGGGCACCCCAGAGGTGACAGGCAATGAAGCTGAGTACTCATCAGATATTTCCACAAACGGCCGTCTGTTACACAAGTACGCCTCAATCCACTTTACTACCATGGGATTGGTACCGTGTGTTTTCAGTTTTTGAATAAGTTTTACGTGGCAGGCTTTATCAAACGCTTTCGAGAAATCCAGAGCAATAACGTCAACTTGCTCTTTCTGGTTTATAGTTTCTGCAAAATACTGAATTGTTTCAAAGAGCTGCGGAACGGTTGACAAGCGCCTTCGGAAACCATGTTGTTTGGCATAGAATAAATTGTCTTCGGCATACTGAACCAGATATTTGTTAATTACATGTTCAAGTAGTTTGCATACGGTGCATGTTATTGAGATGGGACGATAATTACTTAATTTTAGCTTGTCTCCAGCTTTGAAGATCGGAACAACGCGGGCAACTAACCAGTCATCTGGCAAGGCACCCATTTCGAGGGAAGCAGTGAATATTTGTACTAAAAAATTAGAAACCCATTCACAATAACGTTTTAGAAACGCATTCGGTATTTTATCAGGACCAGAACTTTTCCTCACATCTAGATTTAGAAGTAGTGCTACGATTCCGTCTTTAGAAATAATGACATCACTAGTACGTTTTTCATTTACCCCAGCTTTTTCTACCAGATATTCTTTCTTAGAGGAAAGCACCGTGACAAAGTAGTTGTTAAAAGCCTCAGCCATTCTCACCGATGCGCTATAGATGGTTTCATTGACTAAAACACCATGTATGAAGAAGCTTTGAAGAAGATAAATACCTGCAACTTTTTTTTTCGGGTTATGAGCCATGTAATCAATCAGCGTAGACGAAAAGAAACGAGTTCGGGCATCTTTCAGCTCTCTTCATATCTGCGTGCCAAGCGCCGAAATCGTTGCCGCTATCTTTGGAACTTTTTTTCGAGCACGTCGCAGTCGGCGCTTTAAATGAATAATACTGCGGGTTACCCACGGGTTGGCCCTTTCTATTCGCCTAACTTTCCTGGGAACGAAGCGAGATAAACAATGTGATACCAGGGACTTAAAGTGCTCCCACAATTCATTTACATCTTTTTCCTGTGGAAGCACGTCGAAACCTACTTCCAGAGCATCCAGAATTGATTTGCCATCAGCTCGTTCAAAATCGTACTCGTATGCTGTTCGGGTTTTAGTTAATTTTTCGTTTGTCGCACTAAGGACAACTACTACAGATTTATGGTCTGATATCCCATCTTCAACAGTGACATCATGGGTGAAAGTTTTATCAGACAAAAATATTAAGTCTAGAATTGGCTGGCAATTGTCTTGTATCCGTGTTGGGCAGTTCACTACTTGCACTAGGCTGTGGTTTACCATAATTTCCAACATTACGTCCGCGTGCAAACAATTTAAGGAACCTGGAATTCGGCTATTCCAATCAAGACCCGGTAAATTGAAATCGCCCATAAGTACTATTCTGCTTCGTATCTTGCACTCAAATAAGCATCAATTTTCTCAAAACAATCCACTGAACTTGTTGGTCATCTATATACTACGCCGATAAGTAATACAGTCTCACCGAGAAACAGCCGACACCAAACGCTTTCATGATCATCGATGTCCGGGAGTGACTCATATTTAAACATTTTTTTTAATCAATAGAGCAACGCCACCGCCCCTCCTCGTCCTGTCTTTTCGAATAACGTTGTAGCAGCTAGGAAATACCTCATCGCTCTGAATGTCAATGTGCAACCAAGTTTCTGTTATTCCTATTATATGAGGATCATATAACAAAGACAAAACATGAAAGTGTCCAACTCAAGAGATCAGATAGAATTCGCTGAACTGTCAAAACTGATCAACAAGAAGAAAGTAAGGGATATTCGAAATTATAAGGTAGGAAAGATTGAGGAAGCCGTAAAATATGGACGCAGCATTAAATCAGTAAGAAGAAAGCTTGGCATAGGACAAGGCAAGATGTATGCACTGAAAGATAAGCATGGTAATATCATCAGCAATTTCGATGACATAGTAAAAGCAGCGGAAGAATTCTATACTGACCTGTACAGTGCCCAAAACAGCCAAGCGACTTTCATTTGAAATAGTGATGAACCTGATACAGAGGCTCCTTCTATAACTAGCGATGAAGTTAGAAGGGCCTTGAAATACATGACCAGGGGAAAAGCTGCTGGAGAAGATGGAATAACAGGAGATTTAATCGAAGATGGAGGAGATATCATGCTTGAAAAGCTTGTGGCCCTTTATACGCAATGCCTCACAACTTCAAGTGTACCAGAGAGCTTAAAGAACGCCAACATTACACTAACCCATAAGAAGGGAGACGTTAAAGAATTGAAGAATTATAGACCCATTAGCTTACTTTCAGTATTGTATAAAATATTCACCAAGATAATTTCCAATAGAATCAGGGCAACACTTGACTTCAGCCAACCAAGAGAACCGGCTGGCTTCAGGAAGGAATATTCTACGATGGATCATATCCATGTCATCAATCAGGTAATCGAGAAATCTGCGGAGTACAATCAACCTCTCTATATGGCTTTCATAGATTATGAAAAGGCATTTGATTCAGTAGAGATACGAGCAGTCATAGAGGCATTGCGTAATCAAGGAGTACAGGAGGCATACGTGAATATCTTAGCAAATATCTACAAGGATTCCACAGCTACCTTGGTTCTCCACAAGAAAAGTAGAAAGTTACATATCAAGAAAGGGGTCAGGCAAGGAGACACAATCTATCCAATGCTATTCACTGCATGCTTAGAAGAAGTATTAAAGCTCTTAGACTGGGAAGGCTTAGGAGTGAGGATAAACGGCGAATATCTCAGCAACCTTCGATTTGCAGATGACATTGTCCTATTCAGCAACAATGGCAACGAATTGCAGCAAATGATTGAGGACCTTAATCGAGAAAGTGTAAGAATTGGGTTGAAGATGAACATGCAGAAGACAAAGGTAATGTTCAATAGCCTGCCAAGGGAACAAGAATTCACGATCGCCAGTCAGCCTCTAGAGTCTGTAAAGGAATACGCTTATCTAGGTCAATTACTCACAGGGGACCCTGATCATGAGAAAGAAATTCACAGAAGAATAAAATTGGGTTGGAGTGCATACGGCAGGCATTGCCAAATCCTGACTGAGAGCTTACCACTGTCGTTGAAAAGAAAAGTGTACAATCATTGCATTCTACCGGGGCTAACATATGGGGCAGAAACTTGCAGGTTAACAAAGAAGCTCGAGAACAAGTTAAGGACCGTACAAAGAGCGATGGAACGAAAAATCTTAGGACTAACGTTAAGAGACAGGAAGAGAGCGGTGTGGATCAGAGAACAAACGGGGATAGCCGATATTCTAGTTGACATTAAGCGGAAGAAATGGAGCTGGGCAGGACATGTAATGCGTAGGACGGATAATCGGTGGACCATTAGGATTACAGAATAGATACCAAGAGAAGGGAAGCCTAGTCGAGGTCGGCAGAAAACCAGATGGGGTGAAGGAGTTAGGAAATTTGCAGGCGCAAGTTAGAATACGCTAGCGCAAAACAGGGGTAATTGGAGATCGCAGGGAGATGCCTTCGTCCTACAGTGGACATAAAATATAGGCTGATGATGATGATGATGGTAACAACGAAGACATGCGTTCAAGTTTTTCATGCTTGTTAGCAATGCTTCGTGCGTTAACATTTCTGAACCTTATTTCCTGTGGCTTTGGATGTCATACATTGTTGCGAGACGCAGAAGCTGAATATTTAGGCACTTGTACACGAGTATGATTGCACAGGTCCCATGTGTAGGCCATTCCGTTGATAAAAAGCCTTTCATTAACAAGCTTCACCTTCGCGCCAGCACTTTTATGTGATTGCGCAGAATGCCACTGTTCTTTCCTTTTTCGTTGCGTTTCATGCGAGTAATCATGAGAAAGGTTCACGTCTGTTCCTTTCAGTTTCTTACAGTTTGCAAAAATCGCTTCTTTTTCCTTGTGATTATAAAGCTTCAAAATAACAGGTCTATCTTCGTCCCTTTTCTTTTGCCCCAGCCTATGAATTCTTTCTCTCGACGTCACTTCTACACCGAGACGATCAGAAAAGGTACCCTTCACTACTGCGTTTTCAATTCCTTCTTTTGTTTCATTGGGACTCTCCAGGACTCCGTACGCAATAATGTTGTTCCTCCTAGCCCTGCCCTCTAATTCAAGAATTTTCTTTCCTTGTTGATTAATTGTCTGTTCCAGGTTGCGGACAGTGATTTCGAGACCTTCAAGTCTCGCACATGTCACTTTATCAAGTTTTTGTTCAAATAAAGAAAGCTTAGAATTCATTTGTGTTTGTGTCTCAAGAATGAATTGCAGCAGTTATTCAGAAGTAGCGCCGGGATTTGCCTCAATATCCCCGCATAGTAAGAGTTTCAAATGAGACCACAACAAGTTTATGGAATCACACAGTTCGCTGGGAGCGGCAGCATAATTATACACAGAGAATCTGACTTAAATAAAACAGGCGACTAGTAACTAACCTGTAAAACAAGCCATGCGAATTTAGGCGACATGACTGCAGTACTGCTGCTGCTCCCACTGAAGAAGTAGCGATGCGGTGAAGGCTTTATAGGCTCCGGAAAGCAAGGTGATGTCCCTCCGCCTGGCGACGCCCAGTTTTCTGGCCATATGACGTCATGCGCTTGCAATCGCGAAGTCGAGAAGTCGATCAATGATACGTTTCCTTGTCCACTTGAAGCAGCAAAAGTGACGGTCAACGGCAGAATCTGTAAAACAAGCCATGCGAATTTGGGCGACATGACGGCAGTGCTGCTGCGGCTCCCACGCGCTAGCACGGCTGCAGGCGATAAAGCCTCGAAGGTGCTTTACTGCTCAATACGACCGTGGATTCTGCGTGAAGTAGCATCAACAAGGTCTTTTGGAGACGGGGTGAAGTGGATGACGGTCTTCATGAAGCCACATCCCTGTTATGATGGTTGGTTGTGGGGCACACGTAAGGAGGAGGCGTTCCAGCGTTTCCATTTTATTGACAATTATTATTACGCGCTCAGAGCTCTTTTGCAGCAAGTGCCGTATCTCGTCATGTGCCGTCAAACGTTTCAGGCGTTCTCTTGTTCAAAATTAATACAGTGTTTAAGGATCCTAACCTCATTAAGTGGTTTACCTCGTACTTGCAGTGCCGTCAGCAGTACGTTCAAATAGACGAGCATAGATCCAGTCTACAACCGGTGCTATCTGGAGTACCTCAGGGAAGTGTCCTAGGACCTCTTCTATTTCTTATTTTCATTAATGACCTTTCACACAACATTTCTGTTCCAATAAGACTATTCGCTGACGACTGTGTTGTTTATAATACTATAGAATCTCCCAGTGACCAAATTAAATTACAATGCAGCCTTGAAAACATTATGAAATGGTGTTCTGACTGCCAAATGGTTATAAACCCTAATAAATCAGTAAGCACGTCTAGTACAAGAAAAAAGAAAATCCTGCAATTTCCTTATAGTATACATGGCGAGAAGCTTAAAAAAGTATAGGAGCACAAATATTTGGGTTTATTATTTAGAAGTGACTTAAGCTGGAATAGACATGTAGAGGCAGTAAGTAAGAAGGCGAATAATGCGCTTTGGAGCCTAAGGCGAAATTTACAAAGAGCAACCACTGAAGTTAAAAACTTGGCCTATAGAACACTGGTCAGACCAATCATAGAGTACGCGAAAATTGTCTGGGACCCTTACACAGAGAAAAACCGTAAAAAACTGGAAAGGATTCAGAGGTTAGCTTCCCGATACCTTTTCAACAAATATGCTCGACATCACTCCCCTTCAAAACTATGCCAGCTTGCAAATACACCCAATTTAGAATTAAGGATTAAGTATGATAGGATTAAGTTCCTGTTCCTTATTATCCATAATGAAATAAAGATTAATAGGACAAACTATTTTAAAATTTCTACTAATGAATCTTCTAGACATCGCCACAGCATGTATAGTCCCCCTCCAGTAACCCGTAATGACACATTTAAATATAGCTTCTTTCCCAGAACCATAAAAGAGTGGAACATGCTTCGCGATTTTGTAGTTCAGTCTGCTTCTTATAATATTTTTTGAGTAATTTGCATGCCGTTATTTATTCCGAGAGCGTGGTGCGTTAATCATCTGATTTTATGATTTTGTTACTATCTGTGTATGTTGTCCTTATTTTTACATGCCTCAAGGGATATTGATTGGTTTTTTCTGCTTTCTTTATTACAATGTATATGAACTGTAATTTATTCGTTGTACCTTGTATTCAGATGTATTGTACGCCCTGCCTAAATCAGATGTGTTGACTTTGCTCGTTTTATTTATTTTTTCTCCACTCCTGTAATGGCGCTAAAAAAGGGCTGACAGTATCAATAAAGAAAAGAAAGAAAGAAGACACATACCGGCTACCCCTTTGCATCGTCCAAAACGAAGAATATCGCGAAATCTAAGCTCATCATGAAATAGAAAGACATGCCTTCGACTGGCTCTATCATGATTAGCAGACTGCGAGAGCAGTATACTTTTGCGCTGTTTGGCCTCACTGGAACCGTTCTGAAAAATAAAACGGTACTTCCTTTTAACTTTTTAGCTTCTCGTGTAGTGTCTCTTCCATATCCACAAAGTTCAGGAAATAGGCGATAGCAGATATTTTTCGAAACCCCTTTAAAGACGCTAAATTCTTACAACAGACATGCAAGCCTTGCCTAGTTTCTTTGCAAAAAGCTAGTCGAAAATTTTCTCGCTCCAAATATCATCGTTCTTCCTGCTCTCTTCGTTACTACCGCATATAACGAGGTTGGATTCTCGGCTACGATCTTCAAGGTCAGGAAGCATATCTATATGATGCTCAATTGTGCACTCAAGTAAAGTGATCTTATTTTGAAAGACTGCATAACTTTTCAAGCCGGTTCTTATTACCGACTGGTCATTTACGAACGTGAGAACACCATTTTTCATTTAAATAACCCGGTTACATGCTCGAGGCAGCATCTCCATGTAAATGTAGAAAGTCACTGTCTCGTTCTTATTGTTGTACTAAACGCTTTTATGGACCAAAAAGCATAGATGAAGATCTAACATTGCGTGGTATGTTCGCGCGTTGATGCTGCATCCTATATTGTTGTGTAACGTCAATATAATGGAGGGGTACTTGACTATTGAATTTTCTCATCTGTGACGACAAAACGGCCTAGACGAAATTGGTGGGAATTTCCCCACAAGCTTACAGCAGTAATGCGCCTAAAGGACCTTCACACAATTCCGTATGTTTCAGGCTTTTGATCGGGGTTGGATAATTTACGTAAATGTAGCTGAGATAATCTAGAAAAGGAATAAAGGTAATGCGCCCATAATGCGCCCAATTGGACACTACTTGACCGAAGAGGTTATAGTGAAGAGGTGACAGTTTTTTTTTCTTGTTGTTGTTGTTGTTGTTCTTCAACGCCACTGTTCAAAAGACGGAGTAAGAAACTATTGTCTTTTCTGATAGCCTGTGCGCATGGTAAGACGCAGCTTGTAAGCGCCAAGGAGAAGATCGACCGACATAAAGAGGTGCTCCTTCGTACTGGGGAATATGTTAATGTCACGGTACCTTACTAGAAATATGTCTACAGTGTTTTAGTATTATTCAGTAAAGTACAAGACTCCTGGATTTTATACTGGCGGCATCTCAATTTCATATAAAACGCAGACAATTTTTTCTTTTATCTGCTATCGTCTTGCAAAAAAAAGTGTGCACCATTCTAACAAAAGCTGCTTAGAGAGCAATGAAAAATGATAGACATTCTTGGGAAGTCACTGCGTTATCAATATCGTGCTGCGTACGGATGTCTTTACACTTCTAGCCGATTAATGACCATAACGTTTTTAGGTGGTTGCTCCTCAACTTAAAAAAAAGTAATAATATGCCGCTGGGGCAGCGATATGGCTTTTCTGTTCTGCACTGCTGCTCTGCTAAGAAGAGCCACACCAGGTGGCGTATTCTCTGTATTGCAGAGAAGACCACTCATGCTTGTTTAGTGCATTCCTCAGCTAGACCTCAGCCATCTCTGTGGAACGTACAAGGCGACATCATACAAAGTCAGATGGCTGAGGAATTCATCCTTTTTTATCACGCAGAAGTCTACTCTGGCTACAAATAATCGCAACGTTAGACGTCCGAAAGTGCGTATTGTGGGGGGCGCGTAAAATGCGTGCAGAGCTGTTTACTTCGCTGCACGGTTGAATCATGTATAAGTTGAGGATATGCCCTGCTGATGTAGCTTTTGACCAGTTCGGTAGTATTGAAGTGGAAAATAACGCAATCTTGGTGGCATCTTTGGCCTCGTCTGCTTTGTCCGTCTTGTCAGTTAAATCTTTCGTGTTTCTGCGGCTGCATTCGCTAAGCATGCGCTCTTCTTAGGCAATTTCTCAGTTGAAAGCTTTAGTCTTGCGATATGTGTTGAACGGCAGAGACGGGGCACTTAACAGAAGTTCTTCTAAACCACTTAACATATTTGATTTGGCCACGTTGAAAACCCACCTTTTTTCAATAAATTTTATTTTTTTGTTTGCTCTTCGCTTACATGAAAGATTCAGCGGAGGACATTTTGCAGAAATAATATAGGTTTCATTATTGTTTATTTTAAAAGACATCGCGAAAGTTTTAGCTGCAGCCAGTGTCTCTAAAACTCAGACTGAAAGCACCAGTTTCAGGCGAACGCAACATTGTCAAAATTGTATAGCATTCAGCTTTTTTTACCGCCCCTATAATATTTTAAAGACGTAATGAATTCAATGACCTTTGCAGCATGTTCGAATTTTACGAATCATAAACTTTCACAAATGCGTGCACACGACGTTTGAAACACGTTCTTTACACTCTGCCGCATCTTTGCGCATTCAATGAACAAGGGATTGCATTTTTAACGCGAAACATCTTTAAAATTGTTCAGAGAAGATAACTCCGCAAGTAAAAAAAACATAGTACAGCCCTATCTCATATATAAATTCAACAGTACTAACCACACGCTGCACTTTCGTATCGTTTTGTGTAAACAAAAGAAGCCGTCACTCGATCATGCATGAGTCGTGTTTACAGATGGCGAGGTTGTCGCGCCATGCGTGAGGCAATCAGAAGCTTAGGCCGGGCGTACGTTCGCCCATCCGAGGAGGAATGGTCGGGTTTGAAACCCGACCATTCCTCCTCCCGACGGGTTGAAACCCGACGATGGCCAACGTGTCGTCCATCTTACGGACACTGACTACTTACTTGGGGAAGACAGGTACACGCCATTGCGCCTGCTCGCTGCGGAAGATACCGAACTGCCTCCCGGCCGACAGCGCATTATTACCATTATGTCGACCGATATCGACCATGGTGACGTCTTGGTCTTGCCCTCTTCCCGTTGCCTTCATAAAGGCATCGCTTTTGCGCCAGGTGTGGTTCGATTTCACAATGGCTCGGCGCTTGTCACCGCCACGAACGCGACATCGGAGAAAATTCTCCTTCCGCAAAGCACCACAGTGGCTTCCGCGGCCGACCCAGGGCCTGTATGCGTCGTGCCCCTTACGACTATGTCTTCCAAAGACCCTTCTACTTGTGCTACTGCTTCTCCCTCCGCCCTTACTGCAGCCATCAGCAGTGACTTGCCACCTTCACATATGCAGCAGCTGCTTGCTTTGTTGAACAAACACGCAAATTTATTTGATGTCCATTCGTCGACTCTGGGCCAAACCACAGCTGCAGCGCATCGCATTCAGACAGACGAAGCGTCGATAGTGCGCCGACGCCCCTACCGCGTGTCCCTAGCCGAGCGGAAAATCATAGAAGAAAATGTCGCGGACATGTTAAAACAGAAGGTCATCCGGCCCTCAGCTAGCCCTTGGTCATCTCCGGTTGTTTTGGTGCGAAAAAAAGACGGTTCCGTGCGTTTTTGCGTCGATTACCGGGCCCTCAATAAGATCACTCGAAAGGACGTATACCCTATGCCTCGCATTGACGACGCCCTTGATTCACTACAAGGTGCAGAATACTTTTCGAGCCTCGATCTGCGTTCTGGCTATTGGCAAATTCCCATGCACGAAGACGATAAAGAAAAAACAGCGTTTGCCACCCCTGATGGACTTTACGAATTCAACGTCATGCCTTTCGGGCTATGCAATGCACCTGCGACTTTTGAACGCATGATTGATACCGTGCTGCGTGGCCTGAAATGGAAAACTTGCCTCTGCTACCTGGATGACATTGTCGTCTTTTCATCCACGTTTCCTCAGCACCTGCAACGCTTAGATGAAGTTCTGACGTGCCTTGGCGACGCTGGTCTTCAGCTCAACACGAAGAAATGCAATTTCGCCAGCAGATCTATTAAGGTCCTGGGGCATGTCGTGAGCAGGGAGGGCATACGTCCTGACCCTGACAAGATTGCTGCGGTCCTTCGCTTCCCTCGCCCAGAAAAGCCTAAAGACTTGCGAAGCTTCCTTGGCCTCGCTTCTTATTTCCGTCGCTTTATACGGAACTTTGCCTCCATCGCTGCGCCACTACACAAACCACTTGCTTCCGGTGTACCCTTTCACTGGTCTCAAGATTGTGAAGCAGCCTTTGGCATGTTGAAGTGCGCCCTCACGTCTGAACCTGTGCTTTGCCATTTTGATGAGACTGCACCGACTCTTTTGCACACAGACGCTAGCGGCCACGGCATCGGTGCCATTCTTCTGCAACGCAACAACTCTTCGCACGAAAGAGTCGTTGCATACGCCAGCCGCGTACTCACCGATGCCGAGAAGAACTATACAATAACTGAGCAGGAGTGCCTGGCGATTGTTTGGTCCGTACAGAAGTTTCGTCCCTATTTGCACGGGCGTCATTTTACAATTGTTACGGACCACCACGCATTATGCTGGCTCTCCACTCTCAAGAACTTGACTGGACGGCTGGGTCGCTGGGTTCTCCGCCTGCAAGAATATGACTTTGACATTATTCATAAGTCAGGCAAAAAACACCAAGATGCTGACGCTCTTTCTCGTTGCCCGCTTCCTGCGCACCCACTTGACACCTCGGCAACTGCGTCGCAAAGCAGCTCTTCGGATGTCACTTCTGCGCCGGTTTCCTCTCTAGCCACCATAGACCGCCTTTCTCCGGACGACGATCAAACATTTGCATTTCGCCAAAGGGCTGACCCATATTGTCGGCGTATGATAGACCACCTCTCTGGCGCTTCTCGCCCACTTAACGCGCGGCTTCGACGCCAACTCGCACAATTCAAGCTGAACAATCACGTGCTGTATCGGCGCATTTACCACCTTGACGGTCAACGCTGGGTGCCCGTTCTACCACGCTCTCTTCGAGCCCATGTCCTCAAAGCATTCCACGATGACATGACTGCTGGCCATCTCGGTTTCCACAAAACCTACGATCGCATTCGAAGCCGTTACTATTGGCCTGGCCTTTCTACTAGTGTGGCGAGATACGTCGGTTCCTGTTCTCCGTGTCAGCGTCGCTAACTCCCAACCTCTGCTTCTGCCGGCGAATTACTGCCTATTCCGTGTCCTGACGCACCATTTGAGGTTGTTGGTATCGACCTTTACGGGCCCCTTCCTGTTACTGCAGCTGGATATCGGTGGATAGTGACCGCCATCGACCACCTGACGCGCTACGCTGAGACAACATCAGTGATCACTGGCTCAGCTTCGGAGGTTGCCGACTTCGTCCTTCAAGCTATAATTCTGCGCCTTGGTGCTCCTCGAGTACTGCTCAGCGACCGTGGAAAGGTCTTTCTCTCGCACCTTTTAAACGAAGTCCTGCGCGCCTCTGGTACCACCCACAAAACAGCATCGAGTTACCATCCACAGACTAACGGCTTGACAGAGCGATTTCATCGCACGCTTGCCGACATGATCGCCGTATATATTCAGCCTGATCACAAGAATTGGGACAAAATTCTACCTTTCGTCACTTTCGCCTACAACACGGCCGTTCAGCGTACCACCGGCTACTCGCCATTTTACTTAGTTTACGGACGGTCGCCTACTTCCCTTCTAGACGTTTCTTTCTTCGATGCTCCTGTCAATCCATCTGCATCGTCTAGCGAAGAATTCCTTTCACGACTCGCCCAGTGTCGCCAGCGTGCTCGCGTCAACACGGCGGCCAGGCAACACGACCGGAAGATCATTTATGACACCCTCCATCGCGTTGTGTCCTTCCGACCTGGTGACGAAATACTTCTATTGACGCCCCTTCGCACGCCTGGTTTGTGCGACAAGTTCCAGCCGCGTTTCATCGGGCCCTACATAGTCCTGGAGCAGACATCACCCGTCAATTATCGCGTGACTCCTGTTGTCGCCGCCACAGACCGCCGTTGTCGCAGCACCGAGGTCGTTCATGTCTCCCGCATGAAACCGTTCACGCGGCGGTCTTCGTCGCCTTGACTTGCGGCCAGGATGGCCGCTTCCACGTGGGGGGGAAATTAGTGTGGGCGTTTATTACGCACGTCTTCTTCATCTGTATATTATCATCATCATCCTACGTTGCGCGATCCTCATCTTCAGTTATGTGTGATCATCATCATCGGGTGTGTGCTTTTGCTGGTTCGCTGCCGAGTACTCGGGCCGAATAAACGTCGTGCCAACAGAGACGCCATAGTCCCTATGTCATGCTAATTTATCACATTTAAACTGGAAATCATGAGAAATTGTAAGGCCGACAAGCGTGCAGTTTACTGCAGAAATTTCACGCTCGTTCGGCGGTAGAGCCCTGCGTTCAACATGTATCATCCAGAAATGGCATGCAGAGACTCAGGTACAAAGACATATCATATGGATAACCGACTCCTTTGAATACGGTGGTCATTGTCCATGAGGATATCAAGGTCCCAAGCATCTACGAGTGCAGCGGGATCGAGTGGCGCAGAGTAGTCTCGGGCCCTACCAGAAGGGGGCTCATTTCTTTACCGCAGCGCCCAAACACTCACTGCAAAACTAACGAGCCCACTACAAATAGAGAGCGAGCGCCATGGCAAAATTATAGCGTAAAAGCCCCGCTAGGTGTAACTGAAGTTAGGCATGTAAGCTTTTAATGTTGTGAATAAAAGTAACTTGTGCATTTCGTTACCTAATTTCTATACCTTAGGGCACATACGCACGCGCAAGATGTTTCACATACCCCCCTGCAGCTGCTTCCCTGATACAGCTTGCTCGAATTTGTGGTTGAGGTAGTACAATGTAGCTCTACCATCCATACTGGCAGCTACAGCATGATTAATTTCACAGCACCAAGTCGAGGAGAACGGAAATTTGCCAGGTATCGATACACAAGAGTCACAGTGTACGACGTATCCGACAAGCGGGTGCTTAAGAAAGGTAGTGCATTTAGACTTGGTAACGTGTATGGTGGCTGCACTGATCTGCAATCAAGCTTTGTACTTGATGAAAACAATTGTAGACCTTGGCGTTCTACCACACGTTGGCTTGTCTTCAATAAGTGCTGCAATGGTATGGTTCGCAAACACCATCCAAAGAAAATGCAAAAGGAAGGACAATTGGGGAGTCGGTACGGTAACATATTTTTGGTTTATAGCACGAAGGGACACAGACGAAGACTATAGTGCTCATTCTGTCGGCTTCGAGTCTTCGTTCTCGTCGCTTCGCGCTATAAACCAAAAATGTACCATCCGAAGACAGCTACGTGAGCCTCCGCACTCTCATATTTGATCAATAAGACGCTCTTTGTCATTTAAGCAAAGGAACAAAGGCATACTGCATGTGCTGAAGGAAGTCACATAATCAAAACTTTCCTCATAAATCGCCGGTCGCACAATGTGACAGCTTCCCGCACAAAATTGATGCTGAAAATCAGGCCATAAAATGAAAGACGAGTTGCCACGCCGAAGCAGATGAGCTACAAATACAGGAAATGTTATCTTCGTTGAATGTTTTATGTGTGCGCTGGAGTTGTTTGAAATGTTTTCTGTTGATTCTCGCACAACCATTTTTTTCTTTCAATTCCTTCGCACACCATGGAGCATAACAGTTATGGAATAATTTTCTTAAATAAAATATCGCTCATTGTTGGGTGTGCAGTAAACCAGAGCTCCATTTTATTGCAAGGTATGCATATAATCTTATGAGAAAATCATGCTGTTTGTGAATTCAAAACTCCCAGAATTCTTCAGAGCTCATGAGTTTTGGTTGAATTCGCGGATCAAAACCTCACCGATTGTGTGTGTCAAAAATCTATTTGTTCTGATGAGCGCAGATGGAGTCATGTGTACTGGCGTCAGACCCAGATTTGTTACCAATTTCTAATATACAAAATATAAACAGAGTTTTAGATATCTTATAATGCTTTGAGTTGCCAAAAAATGTGCTTTATAATCACGTTTTGTATTATTCTTCTATTTTTCGTGAGATTTTCCTGACATCTGTGTATCATACTTGGCTATCACGGAAGCACACGAGCTGATAGCGAGCGCGTCCTTTTTTCCCCTAACCACTTCGGCGCATGCGGCACCCTCTCGCACGATGCTATAAAAGAGCACCTAATAAAGCGACAAGCCGGTTTTCTGATGCCCATCCACTGTGTGTGTCGTCTTACTCAGGCGCCAACGATACATGGTGTCAGAAGTGCTCGCAGCCGCGCGGCAGGATGCAAGCTATGGACGCCTTAAAACTACCCTGCCCACTACAGTTGACCGGCAACGTCAGAAGGAACTGGGAACTCTTCAAGCAAAGATTGGACCTATTCCTGACAGCTACCTCGACAGACCATCCCAAGACAGAAGCGGTCAAGGCGGCCATCCTCCTGAGCGCCGCGGGTGACTGAAGCGCTTGGTCATGCTGGGTTTTGTCAGTACCCCAAATGAGGACGTCGTCGACGTAAACGCGTACTCCTGGGATACTTTCGAAGATATCAGTCAGCGTCTTTTGAAAGACCTCACTGGCAGACGAAATGCCGAACGGTAGCCTCAGGAACCGATATCGCCCGAAGGGAGTGGCGAACGTGCAGACGCGCGATGTAGCTTCATCAAGGGGTATCTGGTGAAAACCCGAGTTGGCATCCAGTCGCGAAAAAAATCGAGCCCATGACAGCTCACTTTCTATATCTTCGCGGGTAGGCATCGGGTAGTGCTCACGTAATATATTTTTGTTTACTTCTCTAGGGTCCATGCATACTCGGAGAGCGCCGTCTTTTTTTTGTACCACAACCAGGGGACTTACCCATTCGGTGGGTTCTTCAACTTTTACGATGATGGACGCTTTCTCCATGCGTGCCAGCTCGTCACGCAATGGTTGCTTCAGTGCCAAAGGTACTTTCCGAGCAGGTTGTGCGACTGGAACCGCGTCTGGTCGCAGAACCATCTTGTACTTTCTTTGCACGCAGCCCGTTCCGCGAAACAGATGCGCAAATTCTGTTTCTATCCCTGCTTCACCACTTCGCTTGACTGAGTCGATATTTGCTGGGACAATGCCGAACTCGATGCATGTGCTCAGGCCAATGATTGCTTGGCATCCTTTCTTGACGATAAAGAAGGCAGTATCTCTCGTTGTACCGTTCATCTCTACTGCTTTAGTGGCAACACCGAGATGCTTGATCTCGGAACCGTTGTAGGCAGTCAGCACTGCTGCGCTCTGGCGCAACGCGTTCACTTTCGAGATGCACTGAAAGATACTAAGCGGAATTAAGTTGGCCTGGGAAACCGTATCGACTTTCAGTTCTATCTCGTGACCAGAGACCCTGCCACGCACTATCCAGTCTTTTCCTGGTTTTGTGCTTATGCCACAGATGCTGACGTCAAGAACATCAGAGCTATCTTCATGATCTTCCTGAATGCCGTGAACTTGCGGGTTCTTGCAGCACGATGAAAAGTGATTCTTCTTTTTACATGCGTAGCAGGTTTTTCCGTAGGCTGGGCATTGCCATGGAGCGTGAACCCGACAACAGTGCTTGCACCGGCCTTTCTGTTCTTTGCCGCGTTCATATCGGCGAGAGCAGTCCACTTGCATGCGCTCGGTGGCCCATGCAGCATTTTGTTGTGCCGCCGCTTCAGCAGCTTTGCACATGTTTTCGGCTATTTGTAGAGTCAAGGTTTTGTCCCGCAACATTTTCTCTCGGACAGTCTTGTTATTAGTCCCGAATACAATCTGGTCCCTAATGAGCGACTCTTCAAGGGTCCCGAAATTGCAAAGTTTGGCTTGCGTCCTCAGATCACGTGCAAACCGCTCGAAGTGCTCTCCCTCATCTTGAAGTCGCATACGGAAAACATGACGTTCGTAAACCTCGTACCCTTGCTCAATGCAGTATGCGTCAAACTTCCGCAATAGTGTCTCGTAGTCATCCTTGAGCTCACCTTCGGCGAATGTGAAGTTGTTATAGACCTCAAGCGCTTCGTCACCCGCGGCGCTCTAGAGGATGGCCATTGACCTGCCCAACTGTTACAGGGACGACGCCTACGCACAAACGTTCCGGAATACAGCACTGAGCTGGGTTGCCCAATACACAAGCATCAACAGCAGGCCAAGGGCAAAACGTTGCACCCTTTGCACCAAGGAGACACGGTGCGAATACTGGACGACAACTGGTCACATAAGGCAAGAGTGCTTCAACAAGTGGCTCCCCGGTCCCATATCGTGCAGACAGAGAATGGAAGGCTTCTAAGGCGGAACAGACAACACTTGCTTCAAACGCGGGAAAAATACCACAGGATAGACGAACATGACGACAACAACAACGCTGAAATTGGTAGCCTACAAAACGAAAGACGGGAGCTTCCAGAACAAAGCCAAAGTGCACACGGGTTCATTGGTCATCCGCAAGCCAACAGACAGGTCTTCCCCAAAGTGGAGGCGTCGGAAGCAGAGCCCCGCAGTTCGACCCGTCAGCGCAACAAGCCCCAACGGCTGCAATACGAAGCTAATTTTCGTCAAGTCTCCTAGCTATTCTTTCTTACTTTGTGGTCATAAAGTTATTCCTTTCTTTCTTTTTTTCTTTTCTCGTTAAGGGAAAGGAGATGTATCATACTTGGCTATCACGGAAGCAGACGAGCTGATAGCGAGCGCGTCCTTCTTTCCCCTAACCACTTCGGCGCATGCGGCACCCTCTCGCACGGTGCTATAAAAGAGCACCTAATAAAGCGACAAGCCGCTTTTCTGATGCCCATCCACTGTGTGTGTCGTCTTACTCAGGCGCCAACGATACAATCTGCAGTTACGGAGCCGTATAACAGAACATCAAGAAGAAAATAAAAACTCGAATCCACACAGACAGGGCAACTGTGACAATTTGATTTCTGAACTAAACTAGCCTATCTCTTAGAGTAGCCATATGATCTTGTTGGTAGGTCATCTTCTCATGTGTTTCAGCGTAGGCGCAACGAGACGGACATAGACACATAGTTGTTTTTGTTATAGTGCTCTCTGTTGTCTCATGAGACTTTTATGTGCGTTCGCAGTGCCTGCTCTATAACAACTTACCAGTAGCTCACCGACAAATCTACGGCCGCTGAATGCCATAGGAACAGTGAGAGTAGTCATAAAAGGTTTGAAAGTATATGGCATGAAAATGTTTGTTAGGAGTATGTACACATAAGGGTCTTCAAAGTTAATCTGTCAGTAATTTTAATGAAAGCCAGATGACGTTTACGGAAAATCTGAGTGCAGAGGTGGTTTAAGTGCTTTGACGGACACTATTTTCGCAAACAATTAGTCATCAAACGCATAATTAGCACAAGCTTCTCAGCTCAATTTTTTGCTATCATGAGAAGCGTAGATGTTTATATTTGAAGCACCAAAACAGTAGTATTTGAAGACAACTTCACTTTTTTGTCATTTCATTCTCCTTGCGTGCTTGTATTTTGGGATATTCGTCGTCAACTTTCACACTCAGTCTGCTGATTTGGCTGGCATTGAGGAGCGTGAATTTTGACACCACGTCGTCAAGTCGTGAGGGAAGGTCAACATTAGGGGAAAGAAAAAAAGTCAGTCGTTGCTTTTTTTCGCCAGCCGATGACAAGAGCGATGCAGTTACCAGCTTCGTCCAGCTTGCAAACGATATGCCACACGCAATGACCGACGTCAGAATGGGGGCTTGACGTTGTGTTGTGATCCATGCCCTTCAATGACAAAATTAGCTGAATCAGTTCATAATTTCATTATGAATATACCGGAACAAAAGCGCTCCAGGAGAATTACACTAAATGAAGTTCTCTTCAAATACGATTGTCCTAAAGTTTCAAATAAAAGCATACACCAGGTGTTTCTGCGAAGACAGATAGAACAATTCTTGTTCTTGAACTGTTTTACTCGAAGAAGCAGACATTACAAGAAATCAAAATGCGTAATCGACTAATTGGCAAAATAATCACTAAGTTTTGTAAGTAATTATCTTATGGCACATATCGACAAGTCCACTTGTCGAAACATTGGCTCTTGCTCTCACCTTGTTCTCGTGTTGCTCATCGTCTTAATTTTCCCTCTCCCGCATTCCCCGTGTTTTCTATGGCACATGTGTAATTTACAGATTGTAGCCGGTGAGGCTGCTTGTAAAGATTTCTGTGGATGACACAAGTTTGGAGATATACTCCATCAAACTCGCCGTAAAAATGCACTGTTGTTCAACTTTTTAAACAAGACGCTCTGTTATGAATTGAAGCACAAAATTAACTGGAAAGTTCATGTAGTTTCCCCTCACTTTGGGAAATAATATCTCGAAACTGATCTCATCCTGGAGATTCATTTCAAGTGAATACGTCTTGCAAACTCACCGGATACAATTCGTAAATCGCAGTATGTGCTGTGCAGTAAATATTTAGCAAGCTAATTAGTGAAGTTTTGTTAATTGGTTTATAATGTGTTTCGATTTCTTGTGCTGGTAATGTCTACCGCTTCAAAGAACCCCGATCAAGGACAAAAACTATGCTATCTGCCACGGGGGCTTGTAAAAATTCCGGAAAACTTTAAAATGATCACACCGTATACTTAGAAAATAAAAATTCAAGAAATCTTCTAGAAACCTGTATTGAATATGTTTCAGTACCGTTTCAGTGTTGATTACAACGTGCATCTGAGTCGCTTTTTTTCAATCTCATGCCGCATGTTGATCATGTTCTACTGCTGAGTTTCTTGTCAAACATGATTGTTTTCCTTGCTGCTTCTGATCGTGTATGTTTGAGGATTGATTTTTTCTTTTGGTTATAATGTATAATTGTTTATATTCTTTATACGTAGCAATACAACATGATTGTGTTAACTTGTCTTAAGTTTAGCATGGGAAGTCTTGCTTGCCTATTGTATTAGGCCTGCGTGCCAAACTGTATTCGGAGCAAAAGCCTCCGGCGGACTGCGGAGCATCTCGCTTTTGCTTCGATTTTTGCATTAGTGAAGAAATAAAACAATAAAGAAAGAAAAAAAGAAATTACTGTTAGTTAGTTAGTTAGTTAGTTAGTTAGTTAGTTAGTTACTCGAAGACCCCATAAATAAACGTTTACGGAGATAGAGGGAGGATTTGAACCGTTAGTTTCACTAAACAACACTTACTTAAGTAAAGCGTAAGAACGGGATGGCTGAAATGCGTCGTACCGCTAGCAGCGTAGTCTTCTCTCTTCTGCTCTCATTTCCAGCGCACAGTCGCGAGCTCGGAGGGCTCACACACTGTAGAAATTACATCGCCGCCTACCGGCTCACTTGAGCAGAACTGCCGCCATCCTTTGAGGGCCTTACGCATCATTCAGTGGTTCACTGAATCCGTCGTCCTGAAACTACCGCCCATCCTAGTCGGAATCACTGACGAAACTTCCTCATTCAATCTCGTCCTGGGTTTCAGCTCGTCCACCGGTGCGATCATTCTCTCCTCCCGCGCCGTGCGTTGAACAGCAACGGTATGCCATATCAGTGGCTGGGCATTTTTTTCCGTATTGATGTACGACCTTTTGCATTTGTCCTTGAGTTTTCTTAACGCACCACTCACTGTCGGCTCTTGATTTCTTCCAGAACGGCATATTCCGGTTCGTAAGTACAAGCTGCCGAACGCTTCTGGTACCTCGCATTCTATTGGAAGTGATTCTTGTACAGATCAGTGTTCCTTCGCGCTGCAGTATTTTCGGTTATTACCCGTGGTTTAACAGGAAACGCCGCTCCTATTGCTATCGCAATGGAAGTGGAGTCAACAGAACGCCGACGGGACGTGACTACCACGACAGGAACCAGCCCGAGGAAGAGAAACTGCTCCCCAAGTCAAGCCGGCAGTGAGGACACTGTGTTGTACTCCTGCTCAAGCGATGACGCCTCAGATGATGAAGGCTTCGAGAGAGTGGTACACCGGAAGGCCAAGAGGAGAAACATCAGCGAACGGTCTTCGTCAAGTAAGTCAACTGTCCTGCCACAGCAAAGACCATCGGCGCACACACTTCTCTTTATGACTGACAGGCCTGTGGACAACCTCAACGGCCTTAATCGACAAGCGGTTTCCGTTTCTCTGGAGCCTCTTGTCCCAGGAGAGATTGAAGATATCAGGATTAATAATCGAAAGAATGTCCTAGCTATTGATGTTCACAACCGAAGCGCAATCAATGCTTTGATGGCCGTAAAGCTACTGGGCAACATTAATGTCCACTACGTCGTTCCGCAAGACTACGAAACCACGGCTGGTGTGGTTTACAATATTGATACATCGATTAGCGACAGCGACCTGCCAATTTTAATCAAACCTGCGACAGATGGCATTGCCTTACTGCAAGCTCGGCGCCTTGGCAACACGAGCTGTGTAAAGCTCGTTCTTAAAGGTGACTACCTACCATCACACGTTAAAGTCGGACACTTTCGTCATGTGGTATGGCCTTTCGTACCAAAACCACTGCAGTGCAGAAGATGTCAAAGATTTGGACACGTGAGTGCTGTCTGCTGAATTTCAACGGTATGCCCACGATGTTCCGAACAACACGACACTGACACCTGCCGTGCAACGGAGCTCAAGTGCACAAATTGTCAAGGACCACACGCTGCATCCTCAAAAGACTGTCCACGCCTAAAGAAAGAGCAGAAAATCTTGAGGAAAATGGCCAGAGACGGATCATCACACAGAGATGCTTATACTACAGTAACGCGACATCGCTCCCGAAAAGGAAAGTTCACGAAATCGTCTTCAGGTTTGAGGGAGATGACTCGTCCTGCAGCGCCGCCTCCTGCTGCATCTAACTCCAATAAGAGCACGAATGTCAGCGGAAAAAGCAGCCATGCTGTTCATACCTTATCAAGTGAGGAGTGGCGAGCGCTGCCGAAGACATGCCAAACACCAGAGCCACAGCACATGACTCGCCACTTGCAGTCCAACGTCGCTGCAGTTGACCATATGCGAGACAAGGATACGCAAGTGATTGCTATGCTGAAGTCGCTCACGAATGTCATGCGTCTACTACTAACAAACATGGATACTCCGGCTGCTCGTAGCGCTCTGCAAGTACTGGACACGTTGACTCCAGTGCTTGAAAGCTTCGTATAGCACTATGGCCCGCTCCTCGCTGCCATTCCACAAGGAAGTCAAGAAAGCCTCTCTATTGCAGTGGAATGCCCGGGGCCTCAAACCAAGAATTTCAGATTTTAGACACTTTGTCTTCGAAAACCGTTTTCCCATCCTCGTAATTTGTGAACCGAACGTTCAAAATGTCATCCGCATTTCTGGATATGAAGCATTCATGTCCTCTACCTGTGGTGATGTGAGCAAGGTCATTGTATATATTAGATGTGACCTGACATACGTGTTGCACCCAATCCCACCTTACGATATCAACCAGTACGTTTGTTTAATCGTAAAGACGAAGGAGCTGTCGTTCACTCTCGTCGCTGCCTACATTGCTCCTTCAAGTCGCTTCGACTCTAAACGACTGCACGATGTGTTATCCACGACACCCGCCCCCGCAGGGGCGTCTGCGCACGAGCAGGCGTTTGGTGAGTTGCGCCACCACGTACCCAAGCACATGGGGGTTGGACCTCCCGCGTGTAGCCGTGCGCGGCTTAGCCGTGTCTGGGGAAAGGGGAATCCTGGGGGTTGAGCCGATGCCGGGTGTTTTGGACCTTTAAGGCCCCCCGGCGGAGGCAACACACCTCTTCGGCCTCTGCTTCACATTGACGGCACCCCTGGGCTGACCCACCCAGAGGAAATCGGCAGTTGCCTTTTCCTGTCCTCCTCTTAAATCTTCGTCTTTCTCTCTCACTTTCACTCTATCCTGTCTTCTTTTCACTTCCTTTTACTTCCGTTTTCCAAGGCAGCTAGGGTTAACCTTGTGTGGGTAGCCAACCTTGGATATTCCATATTTGGTTAGAGTAGTGGCGTACAGCTGGCGTTTGCAGGACCAATCTTTTCCAGGTATTGCAGCTTCCCCTAGTTGGGCTCCATGGTGGGTGGCTGGCGCTGCTGCCGAACATTCACCTATACTTATGGCAAGTTCTTTCCCCCCACTCACTGATCGCCGTCTGAAACGAGGGCGCACCGAAGATGTTTTCCAGTTTTGTGGACGTCAAACACAGAACTTTCCCCGATTTCATGTGATCCACTCAGAAAAAACAGACAAATCAGTACGAACAATCTCACCTTTCCTTGTGTCAAAGACTCTGACTGATATTTTTGGACCAGGCTATAAAGCATCCAGGATGGCAAGCGGGGATCTCCTCTTGGAGCTCCGTGATATGAAACAATACGAGAAACTACCCAACCCAGTGGCATTTGGAGAAGCTCAAGTAACAGTAACCCCGCACCGTACCATAAATACCACCCGTGGCGTTGTATCAGATGATGATCTGTTGCAGCTGAGTGAAGCTGAACTCCTGGAGGGCTTCAGTGAGCAGAATGTAATCAATGTTAAACGGATCAAGATGAGGCGCGACGGCAAGGAAATCCAGACCAAGCATCTGATACTTACTTTTAACTCGAGTGTTCTGCCCGAAACCATCGAGGCCGGATACATCAAGCTTCGTGTTAGGCCATACGTGCCAAATCCTCTACGATGTTTCAAATGCCAGCGGTTCGGCTATAGTTCACAGAACTGTCGAGGCCGCCAAACTTGTGCGAAATGCAGTGCTTCTGAACACTCCTCCGAGTCTTGTGAAAGCTCTCTACATTGTGTTAACTGTGATGGGGAGCACGCCGCCTACTCGCGGTCGTGCCCAACCTGGAAAAAGAAAAGTAAATAGTAACTAATAAAGTAAAGGAAAACATAACTTTCAAGGAGGCACGCAGGCGGGTATTGCACCTTCCAAAAACCAGCTTTGCCGAAGTGGCGCGTCAGGGGGCAGCGCCACAACGGCTCCCGGCGGCTGTCTGGCACACGCGTAGTGAGCCGGCGGTGACGCCATCCGCCCCCTCGGCGGCTGCAGCTAGCGCTGCTCCGCCATCTCAGAACAAGGGGCCGTCGACCTCCGGGCTGGTGGCCTCCAAGGTCTCGTCCCTCGAGACGAGGCCTTCACGTCAAAGTAACCGCTCGCAAGAGGACACGGACACAACACCAAGCGTGAGGGCGCAGCCAGCGCCTAAGGAGCGGCGCGATTCCATCGACCGCTCCAAAAAAGAAAAATCTCGTGTCACGGCTCCTGGAAAGGGCCCATGAGCTAACTTTGTATTCTTGAACGCACAGCACAAAAACACATTCAAAATGGACACACAAATTTTACAGTGGAATGTGAGAGGACTTCTCCACAACCTCGACGATATTAGGGAACTCCTTAAAAAATATAACCCAAAAGTGCTGTGTGTTCAGGAAACACATCTAAAACCCACACAAACAAACTTCCTCAGACAATATGCTATCTTCCGCAAAGACCGTGACGTTGCTGTTGCCTCCTCTGGAGGTGTAGCAATAACTGTGGATAAATCTGTTGCTTGCCAGAATCTCTCTCTTCAGACACCACTTGAGGCGGTGTCCGTGCAAGCGATACTCTTCAACAAGTTGGTAACCATCTGTTCTATTTACATACCGCCAGACTACAAACTCAGCAAAACGGAATTTTATACGCTAACTGACCAGCTCCCGGAACCATACATTATTGCCGGTGATTTTAATGCTCACAGCAGTTTGTGGGGAGACTCCCGGTGTGACGCCAGGGGTCGGCTTATAGAGAACTTTCTAATAACCTCTGGTGCATGTCTGTTTAACAAAAAAGAGCCCACATATTACAACATCTGCCATAATTCATTTTCTTCCATAGATTTAGGGATTGGCTCTGCTACCCTTCTTCCCTATATAGAATGGAATGTCGTTAAAAATCTATTCGGGAGCGACCACTTTCCTGTGACACTGACTCTGATAGAGGAGCATGACAGTCCTCCCCACGCCCCCCGTTGGAAAATAAAATCAGCTGACTGGAAAGGTTTTAAAGAGTCAACCTACTTATCACCAGATTTTATCAACGATTTTAGTATTGACGACGCAGTAGCATATTTTACTGGTTTTATACTCCACGCAGCTGAAAAATTCATTCCACAAACAAAAGGCCTCTCATGTAAAAGACGGGTTCCCTGGTGGAATGAGGAGTGCAGACTGGCACGAAAGAAACAGAACAAAGCGTGGGGCGCATTGCGTCGCGCCCCGACTGCGGAAAATCTTATCGAATTTAAACTGGTAAAATCACAGGGAAGGCGTACCCGGTGACATGCAAGGAGGACTAGCTGGGAGAGGTTTCTCTCTAGTATAACATCATATACCCAAGAGAGTAAAGTATGGAATGGCCTAAGAAAGCTAAAGGGGCAGCAAATCCACCCATTACCTCTACTTGACGACCATGGGAATATCTTGGAAGACCAAGCTAACGCTCTGGGCGAAAGCTTTGAACGTGTATCAAGCTCCATACATTACTCAAAATCATTCCTCAAATATAAACAAATAGCAGAACTTAAGTCACTGGATCGCAAATGCAGACCGAATGAAAAATACTACCGTCCATTTAATATAGCCGAGCTGAGAGCTGCCTTGAGCGTATGCAGCAGCTCCGCACCGGGACCTGACAGAATCATGTATGACATGATTAAAAACTTACACACTGACACACAGATGACACTTCTGGGACTTTTCAACTCTATCTGGGCTGCCGGATACCTGCCTTCCTCATGAAAGTAAGCTATTGTTATTCCAGTTTTGAAGCTGGGCAAAGACCCTTCCTCGGCGGCAAGTTACCGCCCGATAGCTCTCACAAGTTGCCTGTGTAAACTTTTTGAAAAAATTATTAATCGCCGACTTAAGCATTTCCTTGAACTGAACAATATGATTGATCCCTATCAGTGTGGCTTCAGAGAAAGGCGGTCCCCAACTGACCATCTTGTGCGCATTGAAGGACATATACGTGACGCATTTGTACATAAACAGTTTTTCTTCTCGATATTTCTCGATATGGACAAGGCGTACGACACAACTTGGCGTTACGGAATTTTGCGAGACTTGTCGGGAATGGGCATCCGTGGAAATATGCTAAACGTAATAGAAAGCTATATGTCTAACCGTACCTTCCGTGTGAAAATCGGCAACGTATTGTCGCGTCAATTTATACAGGAAACTGGTGTACCCCAAGGAGGTGTGCTCAGCTGCACACTGTTTATCGTGAAGATGAACACGCTTCGTGCTTCATTACCGCCAGCAATTTTTTATTCCGTCTACGTAGACGAAATACAAATAGGTTACAAATCCTGCAACCTTACAGTGTGTGAGAGACAGGTACAACAGGGCTTGAACAAAGTGTCCAAATGGGCAGACGAAAACGGATCCAAAGTGAACCCCCACAAAAGTTCTTGTGTTTATTTCACCAGGAAAAAAGGGCTTGTTCCAGATCCCACTATCGAAATGTATGGACAACAAATACCTGTCAACAAAGAGCACAAGTTCCTAGGAATCATACTAGATTCTAAACTTACTTTCATTCCCCATATAAAATATCTCAAGGTGAAATGTCTAAAAACAATGAACTTGCTGAAAATTTTATTTCACACATCCTGGGGTAGCGACAGGAAGTGTTTACTGAATCTTTACAAAAGTCTCATTTCAGAATCTCGATTGGATTTTTGGCAGCAGCGACAGCCAGCGCGCACATCGCCTAAAGCACGTGTTATTCATCACTGCAGATATCCCGCTGATAGCACTACGCTGCATCGGACGGAAGAGGACGCCGCAGACGCTGCTTCAGAAGTGACGCAAGGACTACGCATCCCGCCCACCAGGACACCATCTGGACCGGCGTATATAAGGAGCGCACTTGCAAGGGGCCAGCATTTGGCAGCAGCGACAGCCAGCGCGCACATCGCCCAAAGCACGTGTTATTCATCACTGCAGGTTTGTTCACTGGCCACGTTCGCCTGAACTCTGTTCCCCTTTTTTCGCTGTCGTTGCTGTCATTGAGTGTTATTCAATCCTTGACTCTTTTGTGAAAGTGGTATCTACTAACCGATGGCTAAAACAGACAGAGAGAACCGAAATGACTTGCGGGAGCTGCGCGCTGAATTGAAAGCGGTGACGGACAGTATTAAGTTCATTAACGATGAGTTTGAAGATATGAAAAAGAAATTGAAGGAAGCTTGCCTTGAGAGAGAGGCCTTGAGGAAAGATAACGACAGTCTCCGCGAAAAGTGCAAAGAAAATGAAAATATTCACGTAGGTCCAATATAGAGATTAAAGGGCTTATGGAAAAAGAAAACGAAAATGTCGGTGCCCTTGTGGCGAAAATTGGTGATGTAATTGGAGAGCCCATTACCGCTACAGATATAGAAATATGTCACCGTGTGCCAACCAGGGAAGCAGGCAAATCGAATGTTGTCGTGCAATTCAGAAGTCGACAAAAGAGAGACAGTGTTCTTGAAAAAGCCCGGAAGGCAAGGCTAAGGAATAACCAAGTTGGAATTCCCGACGATGCACACATATTCGTTAATGAGCATCTGTGCCCAGATCTGAAAAGGCTTCTGTCGTTGACCGTAGCAAAGAAACGCGAATTTCAATGGAAATTTGCATGGACGAAAAATGGAAAAATCTTTGCGCGGAAGTCCGAAACAGCTAGGGTAGTACACATTCAGTCAGAGAACGACTTGCAAAAGATAGTGTGAAGTGAAATATTTTTTGTGGTTACATTTGCTTTGGTTACTTTTGAAGCATAAAATGTATCACGAATACGGTCTGCCTTCTGAAATCACGTTACCTGCGCACACGCAGCCCATTGTTACTGCGATCCACATGAACGCCCGTTCTCTTGTATGCAAACAGAATGAAATTTCTGCCTTTCTTAGTAGCTTCCATTTTACTTTTGATGTAATCATGTTCTCTGAAACTTGGTATACTGAAAACAGTGACATGTTAGTGCTGAATGGTTATGCACACTTTTTTTTGAACAGAATGACTCGAGGGGGTGGAGTGGCCATGCACGTTAAGAGCACTATGCAGTGCAATTTAATGCATGAGTTTTCATGTGTGACCGCCGATTATGAAACGGTATGCGCAACAAGTGCTAGCACTTTATTACTTGTTGTGTACCGTCCCCCTTCTGGGAACGTTAGCAAATTCTTAACATATCTTGAAAAAGTGCTCGACTATGTGGCGTTGAACTGCTATCAACTTCTTCTTGGTGGTGATATGAACATTAACGTGCTTGACCTCAACTTATCGCGTGACTTCTCCTTCGCGCTAAGTGCCTATGGTTTTTGTAGTGTAATCAACACGCCCACCTGCGTATCTGTACGTAGCCAGTCCTCTCTTGACAATTTCATTGTTAGCGTGGACACGTCAATCCACGCGGCCGGTACTATTAGCTGTGGCATTAGTGACCACTGTCCGGTTTTCATCGTGTGCTCTTACTTTACTCGCAAGAATCAACAGCGTAAATCAACCATGCTATACAGGCCTATGTCAAGTGAAAACATCAATTCATTTCACACATGCGTGCTGAACTGCGACTGGTCTTCCATATATTCCCAAAATGATGCTTCAGAAGCCTACAATCAGTTCCTGTTGATCTTTCGTCGCATATACAACATTTCGTTTCCATACAAGACAGTAAAATTGAAAAAGAAGATTAGAAAGCCGTGGGTCCGTCCTGAACATGTAAAAATGATCAATGAAAAAAACAAGTTATTCAGGAAATTTCTGCGTTCGCGCGAATCTTCGGACCTTGCAACATTTAAAAAATACAGAAACAAATTAAACAAAGATCTCAGAAAAGCTAAGGATTCTTATTATCATGACCTGTTTTATGATGCGCAAAAGAAACCAGACATAACTTAGAGAATTATGAACGATGTACTTAATCCAAAAAGTTCCGATTCTCCTGAGTTGGAAATAACTTTAAATAATAACAAGATCTCTGGCACCCCATTGGCCGAATAATTCAACCAGTACTTCACAAACGTGGCGCCAACTACACTGGGCCCCATAGACGCGGGGATCACAGATAAGTGCACGCAAACTATTTTTTTGGAGCCAACAAATAATGCAGAAGTTTGTCGAACATTCATCGGACTGAAAAACAGTAAAGCAACTGATATTGATGGGTTCCAAGTTTGTCCTGTAAAATACGTGATTGATATTATTGCACCCTACTTAACATACATATTTAACTTGGTTTTTGAATCTGGTTCTTTCCCTAGTGCAATGAAAACAGCCAAAGTGTCAGTCATATTCAAGGGTGGTGATAAAAACGACTTGGGCAATTACAGACCGATCTCAATACTGCCAATATTTTCCAAGCGTCTGGAAAAAATTATTTTCTCCCGTCTAAATGGCTTCCTTATCAAACATAACGCCCTAAACGACTGTCAACATGGTTTCCGCAAAGGACGCTCTACCGAAACCGCACTGCTTATCCAGAAGGAATTAATTATCAATAGCCTAGAAAAAGGAAACTTAGTTCTCGGAATATTTATTGACTATAGTAAGGCATTTGACCGTCTACAGCACAAAACTCTTTTAACAAAGTTGACGGCCTACGGTGTACACGGAGTGGCTCATTCTCTGATGTCTTCGTATCTGCTTGATCGCAGGCAGAGCGTTGTCATAGGAAATAGTATTTCCTCCAGCAGGGCAATAGGGTCAGGTGTCCCACAGGGCAGCGTCTTAGGCCCCCTTCTGTTCGACATCTACATTAACGACATGATAGACACGCTGAACGATGCAACAATCGTTCTATACGCGGATGATACCAGCCTGTTTGTCTCTGGTCCAGTGGCTGACGAGGTCATTCGTAAGGCGAACGCGTTCCTTTCCACTTTATTAGAATGGTCCAGCCGCAACGGCCTCAAAATTAATAACAAAAAATCGAAAGCAATCCTGTTTAGGACCAGGGGTAGACAGGTATCTCTATGCGACGAACTGCTGCTTGATAATGTACCAATTGAGATTGTTAGCGAACATAAGGTACTTGGTGTCATTTTCAATACTGTACTGAATTGGACACCCCATGTTGACATGTTGTCGAAATCCTTGGTATCAGCAACAGGTGCCTTGTCACGATGTCGCCATTTCTTTCCGGAAAACGTGAAATTGCAAATTTATCAGGCACTATTTGCGTCACATATTAACTACTGCACGCTAGTGTGGGGCACCACTACAAATACTAACATACACAAACTTCTTGTTCTTCAGAAACGTGCACTTCGAATTATAGCCAACGTTCCATATCTCCACACAACATTACACCTTTTCACCAAATTTAACATAATTAGAGTTACTGAGGTGTATTACTTTCGTTTGCTGTATTCATACTTATTTTCCTCTAAAAAGTTCTCCTCACTTCTGAAATCGCTGTCAGGACTACAACGGCAGTTAAGTGACCAACGCACCCGTAGCCAGGACAAATGGCTTGTCCCGATAAGGCGTACTAATTACCTAATGCAGTCACTAGTCTACAATGTCCCTTCTCTTTTCAATAAATATGAAAACGAAGGTATTGACGTTCATGCATTAACCCGGAAAGAAATGAGACGTCATTTTTTGTTTTCCAGTGATCCATGACGCCTGTGCGTGAAAACAAGCGCGCAGATCTAATAAACTGTTGTTAATGTATCGCTATCTTATTTTGTATACTTATGGTATTTACTTTAGTTCTCATTATGACATGAAGTTGTGTTTTTTTTCTGCTTTTTTACTTTTCAATAACTCTGTCAAATTGCAACTGTTGTGCACAAACTGATATCTAATATGTTTTGATTTATACAACTCATATACGATTATGTGCTTTATTTTGTTGTACGCTGTCTGTAGTGCTGTCATAAAGGGCCTTCAGGCACTTTCAAGCTGTTTACACAGCTTTTCGCCTGAAGGACCCCCAACAAATTGCGACAAAATGTTGGAAATAAAGATTTGATTGATTGATTGATAGCGCGGTATATCACTCTGCCGCCCCTAGTGCGCTGAAGATGCTGGATCCCGTCCACCATCTAGGTATCCGCCTGGCCACTGGTGCCTTCAGAACAAGCCCCATTGAAAGTCTATACGTCGAATCAAATGAGTCGTCACTCCACCTGCAGAGAACATTCACCAGCCTTACATATGTCCTTAAAGTTCACTCTAATCAGCAGCATCCGTGTTTTAATACCGTTAACGATATGACGTGTGCTACACTTTTTCGTAATCGTCCCTCTGTAAGACAGCCTTTCTCACTGCGTGTCAGGGAGCTTAGCGAAGAAATGGACATCCCACTCCTCGAACATCGCTTAATGCCTTCAGCCAAGCTGTTACCACCTTGGGAGTGGCAGGTAGTAGAATGTGACATACCCTTTGTAGAAGTTACAAAGCACGCTTCAGAGGTCGAAATCCGAATGCATTTCCTAGAATTACAGTCCAAGTACTCGTGCACAGAATTTTACACGGACGCTTCTAATTCATATGCCGGAGTATCTTATGCAGCCGTCCGTCCGTTCTTCTCGGAATCTGGCGTACTCCACCCAGAAACAAGTATCTTTACGGCTGAGGCCTACGCAATATTGTCAGCCGTAAAGCATATAAAGAAATCAACACATGAAAAAACTATTATATTGACAGACTCCCAAAGCGTCGTAAAAGCCTTGAAGTCACCCTGTAAACAGAAAAACCCTGTCCTCATTGAGCTCTATTCTGTTCTTTGTAGAGCATACGCAACTAACCAGCATGTGATTATATGCTGGGTGCCTGGGCATAGAGGCATCGAGGGCAATGTTCTTGCCGACCAAATGGCCACATCAGTCACATCGCCCGCTAATAACCCTAGAGCTGCTGTTCCTGCAACAGATTTGAAACCTTTCTTGCGAAAGAAACTGCGAAGCCACTGGCAACGCTTGTGGGACGCAGAAACAAATAATAAGCTTCATTTGATTAAGCCACAGTTAGGTTACTGGCCCTCCGTAACAAAAACCCGGCGAACTGATATCCTATTCTGTCTTCTCAGAATAGGACACACGTATGGCACCCACAATTTTCTATTGAATGGTAATGATCCTCCAACCTGTGGTAGATGTGGCGAGAGGCTCACCGTCCTCCACTTCCTCCGGGAGTGTCGGGAAGCCGAAAGAGAAAGAAAGAAACACTTTCCTCTAGCATATCGCTACTGTCTCCCTCTACATCCCGCTATGTTCCTTGGTAAAGAACCGCTTTTTAGCACCAATGCAGTCCTCGCATTCTTGAAAGATGTTGTGCTACATGTTATTAGCCCAATAAGTTCATAGCACATCCTCTCTCCAGAGGATATTGCTGTGATAGTTTTTTCTTTATAGCACATGTCTCCAGGCCCTTGTGTTTCAAGGGCTCTGTTTTAGGCACTTGTGCTTCTGGCCAATTCTTACGTCTGTAATATTTTGTCTTATCACTCTTTTGCAATGCATTGTTTATGTCTATAGTACACATCATTAGTCATTGCCATAATCTTATTACGTATAGATTTTACGCACTTTACAGCGACTGTTTTTAGGCCCCATTTACAGCCATGCCATATCTGTTCATGTAATTGACTATTCATATATCACTAACAAGCCATTACCATCGTCTTGGCGCTCTTTGGCCATAACTGGCCCTTGCGCCAACAAACCACAATAATCAATCAATAAATCACGACACCTGGCCCTACGATCCTCACCGGAGATTTTAATGCTCACCATCCGCTTTGGGGGAGTTTGAAGATGGACTTTAGGGGAAAAAGGCTTGTATCTTTTGCAACACAGCACGACCTTTATTGCCTCAACGATGGTAGTCCAACTTATTTACGAGAGATTACATACAGCAGCTGCCTAGATTTGACCATGGCGTCTTGAATGAAAAGTGCAATGGTTCTCAGACATCGAATCACATGGCAGCGACCATATTCCGACGCATCTGAAGATCAAGGGACTATTTAAATACTTGTCCACGACTGTCCAACGAATTTACTGGTCAGCGTTTCGGTCACACATAGAGGAAGCACGTCAGGAAGGGAACCATTCTAGTTTGGAACACAAAATTCAAAAAGCCATGAAAGAGACTACGCGCGGTTTTCAGCCTTTCGCGAAATATGAAGAATTTGAAGCTGAATTGCAGCGATTACGAGAGATTCGCCGGCGTGCTGAAAGAAGATACAGGAGAACCAAATATATCCACGATCTCAGAGAGGTAAGGCGAATGCAAAAGAAGATTCAGCGGCGCATCGATGCGCTCCAATCTCAAAAATGTAAACGATTCTGTGAGTCGTTGGATCCAGGCCAGCGCTTATCTCAGATATGGAGGACCGTGCGTGGACTTCGCGTATCACCGCAACAGCGTGTTCCTTTCAAATCTCTTGCTTTGTACCAAGGTTGCAGAGAGATTGCTGAAGAATTTTATTCAAGACTTGCTGGCTTGCAGCCCCAATGTGCACTTACACCATGCGTCACTCCTGCGTCTCGGGACTCCCGTATGGATGTCATGTTTTCGATGGAGGAGCTTGAAGCGGCCCTGGCGACTTGCAGGCGCTCTTCGTCACCTGGGCCAGACGGCGTTACCTATACGGCGCTCGGCAATCTTGGCTAGAAGGCGCAACTCATGCTGCTAAACCATTACAACGAGTCTTGGCGCAACGGTGTGGTTCCACGTGAATGGAAATGCAGCCGCTTGGTACCACTTCTCAAACCAGGTAAATTACCACTCGATTTGTCATCGTACCGTCCCATTGCTCTGGCCAGCTGCATCGGAAAAATAATGGAAAGAATGGTTTTGACGCGCCTGGAATGGTACCTGGAGAATTACATTGTGTACCCAGATGCTATGGCTGGCTTCCGGCGTAGGCGCTCATCCATAGATAATGTCATCGATTTGGTCACATTTGTTCAACATCAAAAACGTCTGAAACGACTCACTGCGGCATTGTTCCTTGACATACAGGGCGCCTACGATAACGTAGCACATTATGCCATTATAGAGGCTCTGATTGAAGCCGGAATTGGTGGCTGCACTTTTCAGTGGCTATGCAGCTATCTGACCGACAGACATTTCTTCGTGATGACCGAGGGTGGCGCCACGACTGACCACCAAACATTCCGTGGAGTACCACAAGGGTTGAGCCCGACACTATTCAGCTTAGTGCTCGTTGGCCTTATCACATGCTTGCCCAACACCGTTGGAGTATCAATCTATGCTGACGATATCTGCATCTGGCCGTCTGCTGTAACACGACTGCAGTTACGAGCAAGGCTACAAAAGGCAGCTACGTTAACGTCACTGTACTTACGAAAACAGAACTTCGAGCTGTCTTCAGAGAAATGCTGCCTTGTTACATTCAATCGGAAGGCAATGAGACTCTGTAAGTTTCAATGGGCAAACAATTGCAAACGCACGAAAACACTGCTTTTTAGGGGTAATTATCGACCCCGACCTATCATGGAGCCCGCACGTTTCATACCTAAAGAAGAGGTTAACGACCATAACACACCTCCTCAAATTCCTCGGTGGAAAATCATCGGGCACATCGGTGCGGTCAATGCTGCAGCTTTATAGTGCCTTGTTCCTCGGTTTCGCAAGATACAGCCTCCCGGTGCTAGGCAACACCTGCAAAACAAACCTGCGTGTACTCCAATGACTACAAACTCAAGCCCTAAGGACGTGCCTCGGTCTTCCGAAGTGTGCGTCTACGGCGGCAATGATTGTCATAGCGCGAGATCACCCAATATCAACGTACTTAACCACCGACGCCCTCAGGGCGCATATTCGGCACGTTGCCCGACTACCTTCCCACCATCTTGCATCTTTACTTACAGAAAGGCCGCACAAAACTTTCAGTCGTAGAATTGCTGCCAATCGTACCTCGTTTCCATCGAACTACATGCCTGCAGCAAGACCATCCTCACCGTTATGGTGCCTGCACAAACCTGACATACGCCTCACCATTCCAGGAATCACGAAGAAAGCTCACATGCCGTCATTTGCCCTGAAACAGGCCATGTTAGGACATTTACATGAGGTTCACAATGGCCGCGTACATGTTTATGTCGATGGCTCAGTCACACCTCCAAGTTCAGCTGCCGCAGTGGTGATCCCAGCAAGATCCGTCAAGATACAGCTAAAGACGTCACATGTCTCATCAACGACAGCTGCTCAAGTGGTAGCCCTTCGTGCGGCTCTTCATTTCATTTTGGAGGAACCACCCCATCCATGGTCAATCTTCTGTGACTCCAAGGCAGCCCTCCAGAGTTTACTATCAGTACTGAACCATGGATCACATGAGCAGCTCGTCGCAGAGATGAGACAAGTACACCATCGCATAGTTGATGAAGGGCACGGTATAATATATCAGTGGTTGCCTAGTCACTGTGGCATGCATGGCAATGATCGAGCGGACGCAGCGGCCCGATCTGCCCATGACGGCGTCAACTGCGTTGCTATTCCTCTTTCGAGAGCCGACGCGGCGAAAAAACGTTCTGCGCTTGCGCGTGAGCTAACATTGATACAATGGAATTCATTCGATTTCACAAGTGCACGCCTTCATGTCCTGGACCCTAATTTACAGCTCAACCTTCCGTTGAACCTTCCACGACGGGACTGCACACTTCTGGTCTGTCTATGGCTTGGAGTAGCATTTTCCAATGGGTACTCCTTTTTTATCGGAATGGCCAACAGCCCACTTTGGGAATTCTGCGGGTGTAATGAAACAATCGCACACCTTCTTTGCGAGTGCCCTCGTTTCAAGCCGCAGAGAGCATCTCTCTCAGCGACAATAGATCAACTGGACAAACGCCCAATAACAGAAAAGAACATCCTTGGAAACTGGCCTACACAAACAACGGCGCGAGCTGCCCTGAATGCACTGCTGCATTACTTGAAAGACACCGGACTCAGTGACAAATTGTGACTCTGCACTGTGTTACGTAGGATGGAACGTTCACACTATGCTACACGAGAACGCCTTCGCAGACTGCGTGACAGTGCCCACAGAAACAGCTCTGTTTTGTGTGCGTGTGTGATTCTCTTTTCTTTCCTTCCTTTTTTTATTCTTTATTTTTATTTATTTTTTCTCTCTCTCTCCTTTCGCAACCCTTTACCCCTCCCCCAGTACAGGGTAGCCAACCGTAGATAACCTCTGGTTAACCTTCTTGTCTTTCCTTCACTGTTTTTTTGTCTCTCTCTCAGATTCTATTCATGCAAATACATTGATTCATGCACGCAGGAAAACATATTCAAACCAACCAAAAACATGGCTGCAGAAGAGGACAATGTTATATAAAGTTGTGAAAGATTTCCACATTTTCGCACTACCGTCGCAAACTGGCTGACGCCGCTATTTATTCATGCAACGATGTGAAGAACCACCTGATATTGTTTTTTTCTTCCGGAAACGTGCACTTTTATTGTCTACATTATACGAAAAACAAAAGTGATTTTGATAGCAATATATTGACACGTGTACTTGTTATTCTTTCACCGGTGAGCGCTTTCCAGCGGCTAACAAATGTTAAACGTTATCGCTCGGCGCAGGACGCGCCTGCATGTATCAGAAGTTTTTCGAACGTTATCGATGCTTCTATATTCGTTGTCTATTGTCACCGACGCTAATGTAATGTGATTGTATGACCAACGCGAATTGTCTAGTACTTTCTAGAAGACAGGCGGGCACCGGGGATTACTCTGTACCCTTCGATGACTCATGTGTAAAAGGCGACGCGTTTCTCCGTTGATTAGGTTTTGAGGATCTCCGACTGTGTTCGCCGCTATCGTTGTGCTTCGAGTGTAACTTGCTTTTGTGGGCACAGATTCGCCCAATAATGAATCAGTTTCGTCATTCACAGTCTTACGACTGTTTTTTTTTCACCATCACTACTGCGTGACAATATATATTCTGAATCCATTGTTTGTAGACAACAGACAGTTCTAAATATAATCACAATATTTTGATTGAGACGCTTGAAGAAGTTTTCGACCTGTCTCTCCGTTAGAGTTTTCACGGCCTCAGCATACTATAAGTTAATAACGCCTACGCCAGATGATGCAACGCCACTGACATATTTCAACATGCCGAGCGTGCAGTTCATGCTGACGGAAGCGGATGCCGTCATTCGCTGCAGGTATTGTGCAATCCTTTAACATCCGCGCTACGCCCCTCGTCCGCGCTCTCCTACGCTCTCCAAGTGTTCCGTCGCCGCGGCTACACCTGAGCTGCACGCACCCCAGCACACACTATGGTGGAAGAAAAAAGACTAGCAACAAGCGTCACGTGAAAATTTTGAAGCCTGAAATATATAAAGGAAGGCTCGTGGAAAATGCGTATCACCACATTATAGGCCAACCTCTAGGCGCCCTGTGTGCGGAGAGCATGGGAGAAATAAACGATTGGCGGAGCAGACAGTGACGAGGTCTTAACTAAGCACTACAAGGAACCAATTAGTACCTTGAAAGTTCCAATAACCTTAGAGAGCCTACTTCCCAAGAGCCAACGCGCAGATAGGCCATGATAGGAGATAAGGGATGCGTCGGAGGAGGTTGCGTTGCCGAGGCTAGCTGTTTAACGTGATGATTCTTCCTTCTGTTTTTCCTGCCTAGATGCTACCGAGCTACTTATCCTTACCACATGACTTACGACGATACTTACCACGCCGATGCACAGCTCTCCTCCTTCGCTTTTAGCTCCACACCCAGATGCTCTTGCACCAAAAGTTCTGCGTCAACACCAACAGCGAAGATCATCGAGTGACATGTTAAATACTATCGCAATAAAACACACCAGTAATTAGATTTTACGGCAGAGTACATATGAGGTAAGTGATATTTCATATAATTTTGGTGCAAGCTTTCAGACCATCCTTCCAATAAATTATTTTGCGCTACTACGCAACAATATTGCCGCTCAGCGGCTACAGCGTTGCGCGGCAGAGAGCACCGGCTGTACGGCGCCGGCGACCCAATTTCGATGGGGGTGGAATAGAAGAACTTTGGTTTAAAAGCACGTTAACATAGCACGGGGAGTTTAAACTTATTCTAGAACAAGACCTCCGATATACTTTCTCTGCCTGCTCGAACCCAGCGCTTTGCATTCTTTCGCGCCGTGGCGACTAATTCAGAAGTGGACCACCAGACGGGGCCAGCATCCCTGGGGTGCATTCGGTAGCAGTTCCAAATATTAGGGGAATCTACGATAACGTAGACAGGGAATTCTTATGGGATATTCTCAAGCACGAAGGCATAGATGACGATTTTGTAGACGTGGTGAGGGAGATATATAGTGACAATCGAGTAAGAATTGTATAGAAAGGCTGAAAACATAATGAAGCGGTGGAAATTCAACAAGGACTGAAGCTAGGATTCCCTCTGCCTGTATTTTTGTTCGCGCTTTAGGTTAAAGGCGACTTGAAAGCAGTTATGTAGGGTTTGATTTATCATACATGCGTAATTGACAAATGGTGCAACAGAAGGTCCCTGGACTGACGTATGGGGACAGCATAGTGCTATGACCGGACGAAGCAAGATATTTACAGGCACTTGCGAATAAGTGTGTCAACGCAGCCAAGAATTTAGGCCTGACGTTTAGCACAGAGAAACCGGGAAGCATGATCTTTAATGAAGAGACGAGTAATTACGTGGTGTTAATTCAATAGCAAGTCGTGCCGGTAGTCAAGTGAAATAAATACCTCTGCGTATATAAAAACCAAGGAAGGACTTACTCAAGCACCCACCAAGATAATCTGAAAATAAAGGGGAAGCGGGATGCAGCAATAATGAAACAGAAAACTTTGTGGTCACATTAAGCATGAGGTGGTGTGAGGAATTTGAAAAAGCGTAATGGTGCAAGCACTAACGTTCGCAAATGCAATTATGTGCTTAAAACAAGATATATTGTCGGGGTTTCAAGCTAACCAAACATGCGTATGCCTGTTCGCTTTGACAGCCCACAGTAAAACCAGAAATGAGACAGTGCAGGGTGACGTGGGTTGGGCCTTTTTTGAAGTCAATGAAGCGCATCACAAAATTAGTTTTTAAGAAAGCCCTAGGAACACGGATTAAAATAAGTTGCTGACTTAAGTGCTCGTGTATCTATGGATTGAAAAGCGTGGACACAGAATAGAAGAGGTCAAGAACGTTACCAATCAGGTACATGACAATTGGGAGTGTTGCTAGACAACCAGGAGTCGCAAAGAAAGGGAAAGAAACAGAGTCGGTAAATTGGATTCAAAGGATGGAAACCAAAAAGACCATGGATATTTACAAACATCACCAAGAAAGAAATCAGCAGGGAAAATCTGTATATTAATGCAGAGGGGAGTGCCTCGCTATTTGAGGCGAGAGCTGGCTGTCTGAGGATAAACACATACCGGATCAAATATGCACCATAGGATGAGGCGTGTGCTTGATGCAAAAAAAAGCCCAGAAACGACTCGCACATCGTAGTGAAATGACAAAATATTCACCCACCGAGACCTATAAGAGAGTCCACCTTGAAGAATCCTTGAGATTCAAAGATATGATGATTAACTAATCAGCAGTCAAGATCAGTAACAGTTGATGGGGAAAAAGCAGGGAAGAGATTGATAGAACAGGATGCGGGGCAACCGTTGCCAATGGCATAGTATAGTGATACAGGTCTTTAAATACGGAAGTTAAGAAGAAATTATGGGGCTTTACGTGCCAAAACCACGATCTGATTATGAGGCACGCGGTAGTGGGGGACTCCGGAAATTCGGTCCACCTGGGGTTCTTTAACGTGCACCTAAATCTAAGTACACGGGTGTTTTCGCATTTCGCGGAAGTTAAGATCGTGATCAGGTAGAAAAAGGACTAAATAGCGAAAGATGAAGTAAAGCCTCAATAAATCAACAAGGCTATAGGTGACAATCTCTCAACGCCCTGATTTCGGAGAGGAACCCAATATACACCATCATCGACAGCAGCTCGCTGACTTTTTGTCGTCACCTCGCTTCGAATGGTATTCTTTATTCTTTATTCATCAATTACCCCGCAGTGCCCAAAAACGTTGATGCAGGGAGGTTACAACATGAAATAAAATACATCTTCATTCGCACAATGCACTTGCTTGTCAGTCAGCCTATTCCACTGCTTAATTCTTCGAACAAAAAATGAGTTGGCATACATTTTCGTCTTGGCAGGGTACTCCAGGATTTTGCAACTATGATGAGTACGCTTTTAAATGTAATGAAGTTTCTGTATGTAGATTCCCCTATTAATTCCAGTTTTATTATAGTAAATCGAATATAAAAAATATTATCAGTTTATTGCGGCGGACAGAAAGATATTCCCATCCTAGCTCAGCCTTCATTGCAGTCCAGCTCTCCCTCCTTCCGTACCGCCCCAAGACGAATCTGGCAGCACGGTTTTGCATTTGTTCTAGAGCGGAATGTAGGTTATCTCGGCGGGGCCCAACACAACACAGCCATATTCTAAGATTGTTCGAACACAAGTAGCATATGCCAGGCGTTTTAAATTCACATGGAAACATCGCAGTTTTCTTTGAACGAAATTCAAAGTATTACCAGCTTTGGCTATGATAATGTCTACCGGAGGTTTCCACGAGCATGCAAAAGACAGTAAGTAGCACACCTAGATACTTATACGTACTATCTTACTTCTATGGTACATTCTTCAGATGGTACCGTGACTGAATTAGTTTCTTCTTTTTATGAAATGAGAGATGTACACACTTTGCTATATTTAAATTCATTTTCCACGTCACGAATAAATTCATTTCCACACATTCATTAAATGAATGTGTGGAAATGAAAAGTGTGGAAACAAATTCATTAAATTCATTTCCACACAAGTCACGAATAAGTGATAAGTCGCTCTGAAGTTCAATTGTATCACTCTGATGGGAAATTTTCTTGTACATAACGCAGTCATCTGCAAACATGTGTATAGAAGATCAAATGCAATATCATCAATATAAATTAAAAATAATAGCGGACCCAGAACGGAGCTGGGTAGGACTCCTGACGTAACATCTGTATATTCGGAGCATTTTCCATTCAGTATTACATATTGGCTTCTTTGGGAAAGGTAACATTCCATTCATTTAAGAACAGTTGCATCAATGATTACGGTATTAAGCTCAAACAATAAGACTGAATGTGATACCGTGCCAAAGGCTTTCCGAAAATCCAAGAACACACCATCTACCTGTCCTTCTGCATCTACGCTTGATATTATGCCATGATAAAACTTAACTGGTTGTGTTGTGCAAGACAGTGTCCTACGAAACCCATGCTGCTCTTTAATTAGTACCTCATGCTGACTTAAGTGATTTATTATTTCCTTATACAAGATATGTTCAAGTATTTTACACAGGATAGACGTAAGTGAAATTGGCCTACAATTAACGCCTTTTTTGAGCTACCTTTCCGTATCGGAACAACGTACGAATTTTTCCAGTCATGTAGTAAAATACCTGTCGATAAAGATTTTCCAAAACTTAAATAAAAGTACAGAGAAATAGGTCCCGCGCAACGTTTCAGTACACGTGGGGAAATTTCATCCGGACCACTTGATTTACTCTCATTAGAATCCTTCAATAGTTTTTCAATTCCATTAACACATAAGCTCAACAGGAAGCATAGGCCAAATATTCATAAACATTTGGAGGACGCTTAAGCTTCGCCTTTAAGAGTACAACGCGATAGCGTTATCGGGACCCGTTCGCATCGCATCGTTCGCATACGGCAAGTAGGCTTCATTGACTGCAACACTGAACGTAGGAAAGCCAGCTTACAACGACCAAGCTTACACCGATCCCCTTAAAGTCAGCTTCACTTTTAAACGGAAATGCATTGCTGGAAAAACATTTCTCCAAGGGGAAAATAAGTGGTGTTATCATAAAATGTGAAGGCCGTAGCACCTTTTCTTATTACTTTATTAATAGTTTGCTGTTGGCCGGACGCGCGCTGGTCTGGTAGAAATGTTAGTGTTTCCTTATAGCAGAATTTGGTTTTCTCGTGCATTCAAATTATGATGCGACGCCGATTGGTTAACAATCTGACGAAGAATAAGAAGCCAAATGGTAAAGTCGTACTTTACGATTTTTCTGACGGATTTTGCTGCGAGAAATTCAATTTTTCTTCACCAAAACCTTGCCCCACGGGGAGGGCCTGCGCGATCGATGTGGTTGGATGATTTTCTCCCCGACCCGCGATCGCACGCTGGTTGCCGACACTGAATTTTCTGTGACACGGGGCCCTAAACACTTTCGCGCTAATAGGTGGATGACTATGACAGCTGTATTTGGGTAAGAACACCGAAGAAAAAAGTTCTTTAGGCACGCAGATTTATCCTCGTCATCCGTAATTATCTTAGCATTATAATTTAACTCCTGTGTTCCAAAGCAATCTGAACCACACTACTTTAAGTACTTCCAAAACATTTTAGGATTTGATTTCATTTTGTTGCTCAGCTCAGTGAAGTAGTGATCTTTAGCTTTTCTTATCTTTAGCTTATATTCGCGTGTAATCGCATGTCATTTTTCAAAATGAGCCGCTGATTTTCTTTTCTTGAATGAGTTAAATGCCCTCATGTTTTTATTGTTAAGTTTTGGTGTATGTGCTGTTACGCATGGCTGTTTGTGCTTTTTGAGCCGTGGAGAATCAACATGAAAAATTATGGGGTTTTACGTGCCAAAACCATGATATGATTATGAGGCATGCCGTTGAGGGACTCCGGAAATTTGGACCACCTCAGGTTTTTTAACGTAAACCTAAATCAAAGTGCACGGGTGCTTTCGCATTTCGTCCATGGGGATACGTGCACTGACTAGCTCGAGTAACATGTTCTTAAAATTGTCCCACATACCATGCCATTACGCTCCTCAGATAGGCACTCGAAAACAGAAAATAAATTACGAAGTTTTTTTTTAATTATATCGTAGCCACCCTTCTCCTAAAAGTAGACCCTTCTACTCGTAGGTAACTTCACAGGGTTACTTTTTCGGATATCGGCAACATTACCGGAATGACCATCACAATACTTACGAAATTTGGCGAGTTACAAAACAGTAAGTCTAACACAGCGTCATTGCGGGTTCATGCGCCCGCTAGAACTCATACACGAATCATTGCACCAATATAACCCAGTCAGACGCCAATAAATCGTCATCATCAACATCAGCAGCAGCCTTTGAAGAAGAAAGAATAGCAATGCAGGCCGTAAAACTATAGTTCTGAAAAAGTGGGTGGAAATACATGACATATTGGGAGAGCTACAAAATGTGTTCGGACCAGTCAGATGCTTAGAGGATAATATTTTTGAACTAACTCAGTGCAAGAGACTCCAAAAGTGCTAAATAGACTTTCATAGATAGAGCTCCAAGTCGGGCTAGTTGGTTGACATGCATGGTATAATTTTTTAACTGCGCTAACACACACTGACAAGGACGAGGCAGACAAGACGTGCGCAGACTCGCAACTGAATGTTTAATGGGTGAAAATTACATATATACAGAGAAAAATGAACACATCTGATTGGCAATCCAACCATGGATACGTTGACGTCACACAGTAGCATCTAAAAACGCCATCTCGCAATCAGCTAGTGACACCGAAGGTTCGCTAACACACCCACGTGTAGTTTTTATCTTAAATGCCTCAAACAGTTCCCTAGTACTACGGTCCCTATGACGGTACAGAATTCTAGTTTGTTTAAGAAGCGGGAGGCAAGTTTCCTTGTTTAGTTTTTTACAGTCATTACAATGCTTAGCCACGTGGGAATAACCATCTGAGGTGCTGTTTGTTTTATGTTCTTTCAGCCGAACGTTAATACATCTAGCCGTCTGGCCGATGTATACACACCCACAAGAAAAAGGAAATTCATACACAACTGCGCAGGCACAGGGGACAATGGTTGACCCTTGCTTATGCTCAATCTTGCAGACAAAAGGGCTGTGGTTAGATGCCCTGTCAATTACATTCATTACTCTAGCACATAAACGCGACATTTTCTGAGGGGCTGAGAATACGACGTTGACCCCATACCGCTGCGCTACATTCTTCAAATTGTGTGCAACTTTGTGCTGGTACGGAATTACAGCAAACGCTCTTTTTTCTTTATTAGTGCGGGGTGAGTGCACACCACTATTTTTAACTTTCCTTACGAGTTTCTCACATGTTGCTCCAATTACAAATTTTGGGTATCCAGCATTCGTCAGCCTAGTCACTTGGAAACTGATACTTTCCGTTACTACGTGGGGGCATGACTTCTGTAGTGCTGCATCTATGCACGACAAGGCAATTCCACTCTTTACAATCTTCGAATGCCTGGAGGAAAAATTGAGGGGGGACTTATGGGACCTTGGTCGATAAAACCAACATGTGTGGAATAACTCAAAACGCAAACGTATGTCCAGAAATTGCAATTCATTTTCGTGGGGAAGTTCTGTAGTAAAATTGAGGCCTAGTCCCGACCTACAAAAAACTTCCTTTACTTGAAGAGACAGTTCTTCAAGCCTACTTCCATCTACAAAAATCAGGTAATCGTCGACATAGCGAAAGACACGGGAAGCCATACTACAGACTGTTGTATTAACAGCCCTATCCACTTTAGCCAGGAAGATGTTGCTGAGGGTAGGGGCAACCCTAGACCCTATGCACACCCCTGATTTCTGGATGTATTGCTGCCCTCGCCAGCATACATATGTGGACGACAAATACATGCCCAGTAATTCCAAAAAAGCCTCAAGGGAAACGCCACACTGCATGACAAAGCAATGTTCATCATTAAACTCCGTAATGCACTCTTTTACGGCTACCATAAGTTCGCCCTGCGGTATTGCATAAAACAAATCCTCAACATCTAGGCTGAAAGCTTTGCACCCGCCTGGGTTTTCCTTCTCTAGGTAGCGTACCAAAGCAGTAGAATTAGGCACCAAATACGGATCCGCTATCTCTAAATTGGCGAGGTGCTCTTGAAGGAACCCTGCCACAGTGTATTGCCATGTACCCTTTTCCGAAACGATGGAACGTAACGGCAAGCCAAGCTTATGGGTTTTCACAGAAAAAAAGAGCTGTAGAGACAACCCGGTACTGTTCTTGATACACGAGCGTAACTTACTGAGGTTCAGGTCCTCCAAAAGGGCCATAGCCCTGTCCTTAATCCTTTTACACTTCACAGAGGCGGGAATGAAGTTTTTTGCCAATGCTGCACGGACCTTGTCTAAGTACGCTTCCTCTGGAAGCACCACAAACATCCCTTCCTTATCGGACTGAAGAAGGCACAAATTAGAAGAAGTCAGGTGATCAACAAGCTGCTTAGCTTTCCCCGAATCATGTTGTCTTCCTGGTGCACTCTTGAGGACTTGGATGCATTCCTGCGTGCACCTCAGTCGGACGTTTTCTGGCACCTGACGGCAGATGCCTCTTGCCATGGCCAGCTTCTCTGTGGGGGAAGACGCCGGTTCGTGGCAAAATTTCGGGCCTAGTTGCAAAATCCTTTTAAGGTGCTCCGGTAGTTCCGCACCATCTACACACATGACATTTTCTTGCGATACACATGCTTTCCTTTTTCTTTTCTTCGGCAGTAGTGGGAAAAAAGACGACCACAACAGTTCCGTAGCTTTGTCTGCTTCTCTCTTCCAGTCCTTGTAGTTCCTGTCAATCCTTCTAGGTTCTTCATCGTCTTTGGCGCATGCCACGTAAAGGCAGTCTTGAAAGAAACGTGCTTGCCTCCACCACTCTGACCGAATGATGCGATTTACCCTCCGCGCGTGACCAACCGATGGTTGAAGAAAGCCAAACAGGCCCTGCGTTTCCGGTGCAATGGTTCCTTGTTTCAGATGCCATGCTGATACTCTTGCCTTGAAGACACACACCGCTACTATGGACGCCAGACGCGCACAATCAGAGAAAAAGCCCGGAGGCAAGACGTGGCCCGTGGCCCCTTCCCCCACAGAGAAGCTGGCCATGGCAAGAGGCATCTGCCGTCAGGTGCCAGAAAACGTCCGACTGAGGTGCACGCAGGAATGCATCCAAGTCCTCAAGAGTGCACCAGGAAGACAACATGATTCGGGGAAAGCTAAGCAGCTTGTTGATCACCTGACTTCTAATTTGTGCCTTCTTCAGTCCGATAAGAAAGGGATGTTTGTGGTGCTTCCAGAGGAAGCGTACTTAGACAAGGCCCGTGCAGCATTGGCAAAAAACTTCATTCCCGCCTCTGTGAAGTGTAAAAGGATTAAGGACAGGGCTATGGCCCTTTTGGAGGACCTGAACCTCAGTAAGTTACGCTCGTGTATCAAGAACAGTACCGGGTTGTCTCTACAGCTCTTTTTTTCTGTGAAAACCCATAAGCTTGGCTTGCCGTTACGTTCCATCGTTTCGGAAAAGGGTACATGGCAATACACTGTGGCAGGGTTCCTTCAAGAGCACCTCGCCAATTTAGAGATAGCGGATCCGTATTTGGTGCCTAATTCTACTGCTTTGGTACGCTACCTAGAGAAGGAAAACCCAGGCGGGTGCAAAGCTTTCAGCCTAGATGTTGAGGATTTGTTTTATGCAATACCGCAGGGCGAACTTATGGTAGCCGTAAAAGAGTGCATTACGGAGTTTAATGATGAACATTGCTTTGTCATGCAGTGTGGCGTTTCCCTTGAGGCTTTTTTTGGAATTACTGGGCATGTATTTGTCGTCCACATATGTATGCTGGCGAGGGCAGCAATACATCCAGAAATCAGGGGTGTGCATAGGGTCTAGGGTTGCCCCTACCCTCAGCAACATCTTCCTGGCTAAAGTGGATAGGGCTGTTAATACAACAGTCTGTAGTATGGCTTCCCGTGTCTTTCGCTATGTCGACGATTACCTGATTTTTGTAGATGGAAGTAGGCTTGAAGAACTGTCTCTTAAAGTAAAGGAAGTTTTTTGTAGGTCGGGACTAGGCCTCAATTTTACTACAGAACTTCCCCACGAAAATGAATTGCAATTTCTGGACATACGTTTGCGTTTTGAGTTATTCCACACATGTTGGTTTTATCGACCAAGGTCCCATAAGTCCCCCCTCAATTTTTCCTCCAGGCATTCGAAGATTGTAAAGAGTGGAATTGCCTTGTCGTGCATAGATGCAGCACTACAGAAGTCATGCCCCCACGTAGTAACGGAAAGTATCAGATTCCAAGTGACTAGGCTGACGAATGCTGGATACCCAAAATTTGTAATTGGAGCAACATGTGAGAAACTCGTAAGGAAAGTTAAAAATAGTGGTGTGCACTCACCCCGCACTAATAAAGAAAAAAGAGCGTTTGCTGTAATTCCGTACCAGCACAAAGTTGCACACAATTTGAAGAATGTAGCGCAGCGGTATGGGGTCAACGTCGTATTCTCAGCCCCTCAGAAAATGTCGCGTTTATGTGCTAAAGTAATGAATGTAATTGACAGGGCATCTAACCACAGCCCTTTCGTCTGCAAGATTGAGCATAAGCAAGGGTCAACCATTGTCCCCTGTGCCTGCGCAGTTGTGTATGAATTTCCTTTTTCTTGTGGGTGTGTATACATCGGCCAGACGGCTAGATGTATTAACGTTCGGCTGAAAGAACATAAAACAAACAGCACCTCAGATGGTTATTCCCACGTGGCTAAGCATTGTAATGACTGTAAAAAACTAAACAAGGAAACTTGCCTCCCGCTTCTTAAACAAACTAGAATTCTGTACCGTCATAGGGACCGTAGTACTAGGGAACTGTTTGAGGCATTTAAGATAAAAACTACACGTGGGTGTGTTAGCGAACTTTCGGTGTCACTAGCTGATTGCGAGATGGCGTTTTTAGATGCTACTGTGTGACGTCAACGTATCCATGGTTGGATTGCCAATCAGATGTGTTCATTTTTCTCTGTATATATGTCATTTTCACCCATTAAACATTCAGTTGCGAGTCTGCGCACGTCTTGTCTGCCTCGTCCTTGTCAGTGTGTGTTAGCGCAGTTAAAAAATTTCATAGATAACATTTATAGGTATTAAGCGAGCGTAGCACAAAATGGGCAAGCAATTGCTATGGAATATTCTCAGCCACAAGGACATAGGTGACGATGTTGTGGAGTTGCTGGAGAAGTTATATAGAGCCAACCCAATAGAAATTGCATGGGAAGGCCGGAAATGCCGTGAAGTTGTGGAAATTCACCGAAGACTAAAACAATGATTCCCTTTGTCGCTATTTATTGTTCCCGCTTTATGTCAGGGGCATAAAAAAAAGACTGAAAAACAATGAATTAGATTTTATATCCCCTAATGGGTAAAGGGTGCAACACAAGTATGTTGTAGGCTGATAGGGCTGATGTATGCGAAAACATAGTGCCACTTGCAGACAACGCAAAAGATTTACACAGACTGGGGAATATATTTGAGAACGCAGCTACAAATCAAAGCCATATTTGTCACAGAGAAATCGGGACTTGCGTTGTCTAATGAAGAGAGGAGAAATGAAGGGATATCAATTCAACAGCACGTCCCACCCAGCACCTCCCTCATGTCAATAGCCAGCCAATATAGATACCTTGATGCATACATAAACGAAGGAAATACCTTCTCAAGCAACCACCAAGATAATCTAAGGCGACAGGGAAATTGATGCAGCAATAATGAAACAGAGCACTTTGGTGCTACAGTACTCTGGAAGGGAGTAATTGTGCCAGCCCTACCGTTCGCAAATGCCATTCTGTGCTTAAATATTTGTCCGGGTTGGAGATTAACCAGAGGGCGATGGGCCGACTGGCTTAGGGGCTCACGGTAAAACCACAAATGAACCAGTGAATCGAGACATTGGTTAAGCCTCTTTTGAAGCTAGAGAAGCACAGAGTAAAATTATTTTTTAGGACTCATGAACGTGGACGAAACTGACTGGGTGGATAAAGTGCTTAGATCTCCGCACTTCAAAATTGGTGACACGGAATGAAGGGAGAGCTGAAGAAATTTGGCAATCAGGTACAAGATAATTGAACGTGTCTAGACGTCGTCAAGGAGAAAGATAAACAGATACTTTAGGTTGTATATAAAGGATGGAAACAAATAAGGCCATGGAGATTTATATAAGGGCAAGAAAGAAATAGAAAGGAAAATCTGTACGATATAACAAAGGGCAGTGCTTTGCTTTTTAAGTCCCTAGCTTGTTACCTAAAGACAAAAAAAACATGCTGGAGTGAATATTCCCAACAGGATGAATCTGTTTGTGCAGCAGCAAAAATACTGAAACAACTCAGCCCTTCTTTATGAAATGCGAAGGTGTTACCCTAGCGAGACCCTTAAGAACTGTTTACTTTATAGAAGCGCTAGTATTTCAACCGGATGAAAGAATTATTGGAGACGTTTACAGTATTGTTGGAAAAAAAGCACGGAAGAACGTGATAGGACCGGATCCGCTGTAAGCATAGGCAGTTATGCAAGGGAGACCTGAAAGTTTTGGGGAAGAGAAAATATTAAGGAGACGTAGACACAATCCTACACTGATAAATATCCATAGTTCGCTTGATCAACTCGAACAGGCTAGGTGAGTATCTGTCACCACCCCTTCCGAAGGTGATGCCAGTCAATCTATCATCATCATCATCATCTGTGCAAACCATTATGTAGCGCTGTTGTCTCGCTACTAGCGCAAGTGATGTCAATCAATCATCACCATACTACAAGAGAAACTTGAGTGAGCTGGTGGGAATTCATGTTTAGGAAAATAACAGCGCTGGAAGACAAGGACACACGTAAAGAAGAACACGACACTAGCGATGGTGTAGCACTGTTGCCTCGCTACTAGCGCAAGTAATTCCAATCAATCATCATCATCATCAGTGCGCACAATAGTGCAGTGCTGTTGCTTCGCTACTAGCGCAGTGTAAGCATCGCAGAAAGTGTGAAATTAACTTATCTAGATACAGAAAACTCAGCAGCAGCAGGCTATGTTTAGGTCCACTGCAGGACGAAGGCCTCTCCCGGCAATCTGCAAATGCTCCTGTATTGCGGTAGCTGATTCCAACCTGCGCCTGCAAATGTCCCACTTTAATCACCCCACCTAATTTTCTGCCGTCGTCGACGGCGCTACCCTTCCCTTGGCACGCATTCTCTAAATCGAGTGGTCCACTGGTTGTCTGCCCTAGTGCACTGCACGGGCCAATTTTTACGATGGGCTGCCTGCCCGAGCTCGACAATATCTTTGACGGTGAGACCCGGGCCCAGCCCGGGCCCGGAAATAATCTACGTTACCCGCCTGGCCTGGCCCCCCACCCTTTTACTTTAGGCCCGAGCCCGGCTCGAAACCGGCCCAAACCCGCCCCGAGACCGAAAAAGATTACCGAGCGGCATTAAAAAATGAAATACAGAAGATAACGAAAGGAATTTACTCTTAAGGCATAAATGCATGTTATATGCAATTATGAACACCATTTGAGCGATCTGAACGGAAATACCAGCGCGCGAAGAAGTACGATTGACCCTGCCGAGCAGTATAGCCAGGAGTTTCCAACAGCGCAACCTTGATGCGGCCCCATCCACTTCTACCACAGCGCCAACACAGAATATTTCCATGTCGGGCCCCTTACTGCAAAGCATGCGCCGCCCAGCTGCTCGTCCCACTCAACCGTATTCTAGTACACTGTAGCCGAAGCGCAGTCACGACCGGTCGTGAGCAGAGCGCATGGATGGAGTAAATGGAGAAAGAAAGCTTCTCGTTCCTCCATGGTGCAGTGTAATGCGCTGCTGCTAGGCGCCCGGCTGAGAACATGCGTGGAATAATGGATGGACGCAGTGCCATATTTCATCCGCGTGACGAATTATATTATCTTATCAGTCATCGTTTTACCAATACACCTTCAAAGAATCAGCAAGTCGCGAACGCGCTTGCACCGTGCTGAAAGCAATAATTACATTGATTTAGGTGAGGAATACAATGGCATCCTTTGCTTTAAGGCCACTTTGTTCTTTCCGGACTTTTAGGTTCTGTTCAAAAAGCGCAAAATACGACGGAAGAAGAAAAGGGAAGTTCACTCGAGTATCACTGCTAGCTTCCAGCTGCGCCGGGGCAACAGGTTTTTCAGAGTCGAGACGCGCGAGGTAACTCGCTGCACGTTACATGCACACCACAAGAAAGCCCGAGCCCGGCCCGGGCCTGCGTCAAAATAACCGGCCCGGGCCCGGGTCAAAAAGCACATGCCGAGCCCGAGCCCGGCCCGAGCCCGTGAAAAAACTGCCCTACCCGGCCCAGCATTTCGGGTAAGCCCGAGCCCGTGCAGTGCTCTAATCTGCTCTGCTCATTACATGGCCTGCCCTGCTCCATTTTTTTAAATCTCAACTAGCATATCGTATATCCCCGTTTGCTCTCTGGTCCACAGCGCCCTCTTCCTGTCTCTTAACGTTACGCCTAACATTTTCGTTTCATCGCTCTTTGCAGAGTCCTTACTTTCTTCTCGAGCTTCAGTGGCAACCTCCAAATTTCAGCGCCATATGTTAACACTGGTAGAATGCGATGATTGGACACCTTTTATTTTAACTACAGTGGTAAGCTCCCAGTCAGGGTTTTATAATGCCTGCTTGTGCAATCCAACCAATTTTTATTCTTCTGTAAATCTCCTTGTTATGATCAGTGTCCTCTGTGAGTAATTGACCTAGATTATTGCACTCCTGCACAGACTCTAGAAACAGAAACACATTTGTATAATAATGCCAGTCTGCTTGCACCGGCTTTTTAGTAAAGATTACCGTCGCATGCGAAGAACAGTATAAAGTGGGGTCGATGGCAGACGTGCTAAACTTATTTTTCTTATCGTCCTGTCCGCCAGCTGACTCATATTCGTGTTATTGCAACAAGCCATACTGATATCTGTAGAAAATAATCTTAATTTTAGAGTACCCTAGAGTTCTATAGGGTACTCCGCACTTCTGGCTGCTTTCCCGCATCATAATGCTGCCATATTAAGGCCCTCAATGACTAAATGGAGCAACATAACAACACTAATAACGTGACATGAGAGCATTGTTAGTTATGGCTCTTTAGTAACAGCACATTTCAGTTTTCTCTAACATCGTTCTCCTCATTATTGTCATATTGGACAAAATTACGCAGTGAAACATTCCTAATGTATGAATCAAATCATGACAAAAGTTACACGAAATAAAACATTATTTTGAGCATGCAATGAGCAGCTGGGCGCCAATACGCTAACAACATTTACAGCTCAGCAAGGTCTCGTGACAACGGCTTGCAATGAAGTGCCTGCATGTAAATTTTTGGAGTCACCCCATAGTATAGTTTGTGAAAAAAGGCTCAAAGAACTTTGTGTACACACGCTCCAGAAGTTGCCCAGGCGCTCAGTACAAACACAGTTGAACACGTTGTCGTGTGTCATAGCAGAAACAGCGTTGCTGACAGACTCCTGCAGAGGTCTTGGCATGGCATTGCAGTTGCTTAAGATCATCTGTATGTACTTCTTTAAAGCGCACTGAGGATTAACAAGCTCACTGGGGGAGTGCAGCAGCCCACCCCTGTCTTGATGTTTGATTAGACGGTCACTTGGGGCTGAGGAAGCTCGCTTTGTGACAACTGAAATACAGGTGCTACAAGCAATCTTCTCATGTATGACGCGGGCCTTGCAGCCTCCAGCCATAACAAGTGCTGCAGTGTCCACAGTCGGAATCAAGCCTGGTCAACTTCTTTTAAGGTCTTGAAGAAGTGTCCCACCTTCGATTAGAAATTGACTTCCTTGCTCTTCTTTCTCCTTAGTTGTAACTTTAAATCCATCGGAGGCAAGGCTAGTTGCATCCACTACGTTACAATTCTTGTAAATAGAAATTAATCAAGTTTTCAAGGCATTTCTACACAACAAAGAACAGACTGTGCATCAGTGTGGTCATTGCTACCTTCCAACCTCTTTAATCGCTCAAATTCGATCAACAAAGATCTTTCTGCACAGCACAAAGTTGAAAAAGGCTACATCTAGCAGGTACCTAATGCATTCAACATTAGACTTGGTTCTCAGTGCAAGTGCGTGGTATATTTCGTTAGTAAGGAAATGCTTTGGATTGCATTCATATCTTCACATTTCAGAGTACTGCAGAAAAGATGCGGTGACCCACAAAAGGAGCTCATCACTAGCAGACTTAATTAGTTGCTGTCTGGCACACTTTTGACATGTGTTTCACGCAGTTACTCACGTATATCAAGATGAACCGCCGATGCATCGTGTCCATGAACTGAACCATTGGGAAAATTTTAGCCAAGGCAATCTAACATGCGTGTCCAGGTCGTTCCTGCAACAGCTTCAACGCCACTGCTGCTTATGTTGACAGAACATGATCAGCTCTGTGCGCATTCTTTGCTTCAATACTAGTTGGATACACACGTTTTCTTTTAGAAACCGTACAAGTTTGATCCCACTCCCCGGCGACTGCATTTTGTATAGGCTTTTCACTTGGCAAGACGCGACATTACAATTCTTGCGTTGTCTCGGACCAGGAACTGCGATTTGGTATTCTTTATGGGGTGGTAGTGATCAAATGTGACATACAGCCTGCAAAAAGGATCTTCAGGATGGTTTAAAGGGACACTCAGTGCAAATGTTAAGTCAAGCTAAAGTGATAGATTAGTTCTCGAAAATCTATAAGGCGTCAGTAATATCGCGCGCAGATGATTAATAAACGAGCAATTGAGGTAAATGCCGGACACGATTACAGACTCCCCCGCTACATGCAAATACCTTCCCGATGACGAAGGCAGTCCAGTTTTATATTCTCTCACTGGTACTCAACCACTAGTTATAAGAACATCATTGTATTGCTCTGTGAGACGAATGAAAATGCTACTTGATCAGTTCTATTCCATTTTGCGCCAATGACGGTGGGCGTTCAAAGGATTTCGCTTTCGCTCCACTCTTCGCCGCCAACACTTTCGCGTTTCAATTGTTTCGTTATCGCGTAGTGCTGCGCTGGTTTTGTTGGCAAAGGGCGGTGATGGCGGATACAACGTCACCACTCCCCTGTTGGGTGGCGGGAGATTTGAATTGCGATAAAGGTATTCAGACTCTTCAGATCCAATTTTCTGGTAAACTATTTTTTCTTGCCACGAAACAAGCTTTGCGAGGTTTCTGCAATGGTACTTAAACAGCCCCCGTCGACGTAGTATTTGCCTTTAGTGTGCCTTTGAAGAATGCTGTAGTTCTCCATTGCAAATAAGTTCCAATGCAAGGACATTTATTTTATTATTGTAAATATGCGTGTTAAGATAAAACCGATGATTCTACATCTTTTAGCACATACTTGAAAGGTGCGAACTGCTTCTGGCCAGTGCAGTTCTTAGCAAAAAATACTCCTTGGGTATTCAAGTCCTATCCAAGCAACACACACCAATAAATTGGCACGAATGATTCCCCTCTCAGACGAGTTCCACATTCGCTTCGCAAGTCAAAATCTTCGACAAAGGTGCCTCTTTGCGTGTTGTATTGTAGGTGTTTTCGAATCAATATTTTGCCAACAAGCCAGCCACTTTGACTGGCTGGCTGGTCAAATTTTCCAGTTCTGCTTTTAGACGCTGTTTCACAAGACTTTCGAATCCAACATCGTCATTACTCACTCACAGAAACCTCTGCAATGCCGCTCGGCTTCGTCGCTTCAGGAGGTCTTTACTTCTCATGAACTAATACGCTCTTGCTGAAAGATTTCTTAAGGCAACACTGTTACTAACTGTAACTTCCGAGAAGGTAGGCCAGGTTATAGAAGAGTTGACTACTTGGACGACACGAATGCAGGGTCCCACATGCTCTTCTTGTGCTGCTTCAACTACTTTGAGAAAAACAGTCAAATTACGATGTTAATTCAGTTGCTTGAGTTCTTCTTTGTAATTATCTACAGTTTTTCGAAGCATCTTCTATCTGTGCTTATGAATCATGCTCCTTCCATCGCCATTTATGGCGCTTCAAAACAGAATTGCTGTCAACAACTACTTGAGTGGTTTCATGTATTCATGTAGGCTCCGTAAATGTATTCACCGCAGCACGTTCTGGAAGCACGAAGTACAAAAGGTATCTAAAACTGCAGTGACGAAACTTAAAGAACGTCCGTCTGAGCATGATAGGTCTCTGTAGGCTCCTCCACACAGATTGGTGGCAATTTGTTGCTTGATAATCGACAAACAGCAGAGATTTCAACAGCAATTTCCGGTTTCCTTACAGCAGCATTGCTGCGTTTTTTCTTCGTCTTTATTTGCATTTACTTAGGGTATTCCTCAAAAGTGCTAGGAGTTGCACCTCTCTTGAGCTTCTGAGTTTCGCATCCTTCTTTGCAGTCCGTGAGTACAAAATGACGGCTACACACGACGGAGTAACATGACAACGAATTCGGCGTTAAGCCGAATTCGAAGGCTTTCGAATTTGCGGCTCTGGCTCCGCTGGCGCAAGGAATCTTGTGAAAAGAAATGCCGACACTTCACGTTTAGCGTCCCACTTGCAATTTGAAGCACAGCAGTAGGCCATGGCATCACGAGAGCCCGTAAAAACTTTCCAGGCGTGGAATTATTATTATTAACGTTATAATTCGTTTAGAAAAACCATATACACTTAACATGAAAGGGAAAGCGCTTAGCAGGCTGGAAACTGCTACCAGAAGGGACACAATGCCTGGCTACTCTCCACACCAGGCGTGGGAGCGCAATACACGTTATGACGCACAAGCATGCGGCGCACTGATGATGATGTTGAAACCACATTTTCAGGCATGATGTGGTGCCTGACACCGGCAACAAAAAAATATATTGCCGAGAGCTAGTGGGGCTATACTAGTTCAGGTGCAACCAAACTAGGAAGGCCCACTAAAGCTTCATCAAAGTCACTCCCTCACCAAAACAGGAATTGGCCTCCCTGGTGCAGCATTCGGTCACTACCTCCCTCATGACTCCGACAATTAACCCATGGCCCTCAGTCCCAGTGGCTGCGGAGCACCTGACCAAGGCGGTGGTCTGACCTGTTACGCCGCAGAGGGTGCTAAGAATCTCTGGGTCCGGACAGGCCGCCAATGGAAACTGAACCTGGCAACGTTCAACACGCGCACCCTCTCGAATGAGGCTAGCTTAGCAGGACTATTTGAAGAATTATCAGGCATTGCCTGGGATATTATTGGCCTTAGTGAGGTTAGAATAACTGGTGTGGCTTACACAGTGCTGACTAACGGCCACGTCCTCTGCTACAGAGGTCTTCCAGACAAGAGAGAATCAGGAGTAGGATTTCTAGTCCATAACAACATAGCGGGCAACATTGATGAATTCTACAGCATTAATGAGAGGGTAGCAGTCGTCGTAATAAAGCTGAACAGGAAGTACAAAATGAAGGTAGTACAAGCCTACGCCCCAACCTGTAGTCACAAAGCTGAAGAAATAGAACAGTTTTATGACGATGTTGAATTAGCAATGAGAAAGGTGCAAACTCAGTATACTGTAGTCATGGGCGACTTTAATGCAAAAGTGGGGAAAAAGCAGGTTGGTGAGCAAGCAATTGGCAACTACGGCACCGATTCTAGGAATGCAAGTGGAGAGATGTTAGTAAGATTCGCGGAAAGGAATAGGCTCCGAATAATGAATACCTTCTTCAGGAAGCGCAGCAACAGAAAGTGGACCTGGAAAAGCGCTAATGGAGAAACATGGAATGAAATCTGCCGATCCAAGCATAGTGCAGGATGCAGAAGTGTTAAGTAAGGTTAAGTGCAGCGACCATAGGTTAGTGAGGTCTAGGATTTTCCTCAATTTGAAGAAAGAAAGAGTGAAATTAGTCAATAGGAAACAGGCCAACCTAGAGACCGTAAGGGTAAAAGCAGACCAATTCAGGCTGGTGCTCGCAAACAAATATGCAGCTTCAGAAAGTGAAGATAAAGACAGCATAGAGGTAATGAATGAAACCGTAACTAGGTTGATCTCAGAAGCAGCAAATGAAGTGCGAGGCAAGGCACCAAGGCGACCAGTAGGTAAGCTCTCCCAAGAAACAAAGGACATAATAAAGAAACGACAAAACATGAAAGTGTGAAACTCAAGAGAGCAGATTCGCTGAACTGTCAAAACTGATCAACAAGAAGAAAGTAGGGGATATTCGAAATTATAACGTGGGAAAGATTGAGGAAGCCGTAAAATATGGACGCAGCATTAAATGAGTAAAAAGAAAGCTTGGCATAGGACAAGGCAAGATGTATGCACTGAAAGATAAGCATGGTAATATCAACAGCAATTTCGATGACATAGTAAAAGCCGCGGAAGAATTCTATACTGACCTGTACAGTACCCAAAACAGCCAAGCTACTTTCATTCGAAATACTGATTAACCGGATACAGAGGCTCCTTCCATAACTAGCGATGAAGTTAGAAGGGCCTTGAAATACATGACCAGGGGAAAAGCTGCTGGAGAAGATGGAATAACAGGAGATTTAATCGAAGATGGAGGAGATATCATGCTTGAAAAGCTTGTGGCCCTTTATACGCAATGCCTCACAACTTCAAGTGTACCAGAGAGCTTAAAGAACGCCAACATTACACTAACCCATAAGAAGGGAGACGTTAAAGAATTGAAGAATTATAGACCCATTAGCTTACTTTCAGTATTGTATAAAATATTCACCAAGATAATTTCTAATAGAATCAGGGCAACGCTTGACTTCGGCCAACCAAGAGAACAGGCTGGCTTCAGGAAGGGATATTCTACGATGGATCATATCCATGTCATCAATCAGGTAATCGAGAAATCTGCGGAGTACAATCAACCTCTCTATATGGCTTTCATATATTATGAAAAGGCATTTGATTCAGTAGAGATGCCAGCAGTCATAGAGGCATTGCGTAATCAAGGAGTACAAGAGGCATACGTGAATATCTTAGCAAATATCTACAAGGATTCCACAGCTACCTTGGTTCTCCACAAGAAAAGTAGAAAGTTACCTATCAAGAAAGGGGTCAGGCAAGGAGACACAATCTCTCCAATGCTATTCACGGCATGCTTAGACGTATTCAAGCTCTTAGACAGGGAAGGCTTAGGAGTGAGGATCAGCGGCGAATATCTCAGCAACCTTCGGTTTGCAGATGACATTCTCCTATTCAGCAACAATGGAGACGAATTACAGCAAATGATTGAGGACCTTAATCGAGAAAGTCTAAGAATTGGGGATTCGCGGCCACCATCTGCAGTGGCTGAATCGTCGCTTGTATTTCGTTATAGCATTGCCTCGTGCCGCGTGCTGCTGCTGACTGGCTGCTGACTATCCCAAGAAGCTCAGCTCTGCTTTCACCCTATCTGTCGTCCATCAAGGCAGCTGCGGCTCGCCCCGACGTTACCACGACGGGAGCGCCCCCGTGGCCTTTATAACGGAGCATCAAACACCACCAGCTTGGGATTCGCGGCCACCATCTGCAGTGGCTGAATCGTTGCTTGTATTTCGTTATAGGTAGGCATTTGAATTCTATATTTAGCTTACAACTTTTGTACTGTTTGGCCGCTGATCCCCTACCTTCTGTGTTCAAAGTTTGTTGTGCCTTGATGCGCGATGGGTGTTGATGTGTCCACGTACCGCGTGTGGATCGGCACTTTTCTCGCTCACAGTCAGCGAGTAAGCGCCCGAAATAGTTGATTCAGCTCTGAAGCAAACTTTGTCCGCTCTGTTTGCCCTACACCTTGCCTGTTACTATCCTTGTTTCTTGCTTTGCTATTGGTTTGTGCCGGAGATGTGGAGTCGAACCCCGGTCCCAAGATTGATGACGTTCTCTCCCTAGTCAATGTATGCCACGCTGAAACTATTGAAATACTAAAGAAAATTCAATAAAACATTACTGGCATTGAAACTAGGGTAACCGTGATTGAGGATACGTTGGGTGGTGTAGCTCAAATAGAAACCAACTGCGAGGGCATGAGCGACTCAGTAAAAGAAGTCAAGACGAGCATAGCCGGAGTAAATGAAGAACTTGGCGATGTTGTTGATGACATCAATAACAGAATGCGAAGGAGCTTGTCAAGGGCCTTCCTGAAACAGAAAATGAAAACTACGCAAAAACAGAGAGCACCGTCAAAGAATTCTTTTCGGCTCACCTTAATCTAACTCTCGGAGATAGGATTGGCCAACGCCAGATTGGTTTCAATCGTCCTATTATCATTAAGTTTCTCAACTTGAAATCAAAAACAGATGCACTGCGCAACGCTTTCAAACTAAAGAATCTTGTCTCACCCAAAGTATGGCTGGAAGAAGACTTCTCTCCTAAGATCCAGCTGGCACCTAAATAGTTTCGAGACTTTGCCAAGGAAAACCGCAAAGAAAACGAGCGTTTTACGCTCCGTTTTAACCTTCTGCACATGCAGGATCGCACCTATCGGTACGACTCGCTGTCTAAGTCTGTCGTTCTAGTGAGTAAACAAAAGCAAGCCTTGCATGAAGCCACAGTGGTTCACTACAAACCAACTGCGCATAAAGTTACATTGCTCCTGGCAAACTTCCGAAGCCTACTTAAGAAAGTTGACATCTTAAAAACTCTGACACTTGCATGTGATGCCGACATCATAATCGGTACAGAAACGTGGCTCACCGAGCATATTGCTGATAATGAACTATCGTTGCCGAAGTCATTTGTTGTCTTTCGCAAAGACCGTAAAGTGTCACGGGGAGGTGGCGTAATCATTGCTGTCAAAAAGGAATTTCAGCCGTCTCTTATTCCTATGAACTCACCGCTTGAAATGATTTGGATTGTTACGTGTCATTGTCATGTGCACTGTGTTATTGGTTCGTGCTATCGACCTCCTGATAGCCAGCCCGATTTTGACGATCTTTTCAACGATGCTATCGAACAGGTCACAAATAAGTTCCCAAATGCCATACTTGTTTTGGCCGGTAATTTTAATTATCCTGCAATAGACTGGTTGACACCTTCTGTTCTCGGTATCAATAATCGCCAAGAATACCTTCACTTTCTGCATACTGTACACCTTCATAACCTTTCTCAATTTGTAAAAAAACCCTACACGAGGCGAAAATATTCTAGATCTGATATTTACTAACCATCCTGAATACGGAAGCGCTCGTGTTCTCGAGGAAATAAGTGATGATAGGGCCGTTCACTACATACTAGAGCTACCACGCCCAAAGAAAACAAAAGAAATGAAAACAATACTTGACTATGCTCGCGCAGATATCGACAAAATGAACCGCATGTTCACGGCTTTTGTGGCCGAATTCCTACTCAATTTCGCTAGCCGATCAGTGAACCAGAACTGGTCTTTGTATAGAGACAACCTTAAAGAAATTGAAGATTGCTGCATGCCTAAACTAACTCTCCCGTCAAAAGTAGGCGATCCTTGGTTCACACGTGATGTGAAGAGAACCATTAACAAGAAAAAACGGGCGTTTAGAAAAGCTTCGACATCAAATACCAATCTAGACTGGGAAAACTACAAAAGGCTGTCAAAATTTACGGTGACCTCAATTAATGAAGCTAAAAACAAATACTTTAACTGTACTCTTCCCAACCTGATGATTACCGACCCTGCAAAATTTTGGCGAGTAGTAAACCCGAAAGAAAAGCAATCCAGGGTACAACTCAAATGTGAAAATGGTGATCTGCTGTCGGACAGAAGAATCTGCCGAAAATTTTAATCAGCATTTTGCTTCAGTTTTCTCAGAAGAGCTGCCGCTACAAACTACGATGCTTCAAGTGCAAGCAATTTCGCACGAGTTTGCAACTATCTCGATAACAGAAACAGGCGTAGCACGTGCAATAGAGATGCTACCATGCAAAACGTGCCCTGGACCGGATGGTATCAGTGCAAAACTTTTGAAGCTAACATCAGATAACTCATCTTACATTTTATCACTAATATTCCAGCAGTCACTGGACACTGGGTGTCTTCCTGATGAGTGGAAGATTGCGCATGTCATTCCTTGCTTTAAATCTGGAGACAAGCACTTAGCTAACAATTACCGTCCTATTCCTCTTACGTCTATTTGCTGCAAACTTCTTGAACATATCATTCACAGTCACATAATGTCTCACATTGAATCTAATAAATTACTTTTTGAAAACCAACACGGCTTTCAGAAAAACAGATCCTGTAACACCCAGTTGTTTGAGCTAGTAACCGATTTACGCAACTCCATCAATAGTTCATTTTTCATCGATGCAATTTTTATTGACTTCTCTAAAGCATTCGATCGCGTCCCTCTCCAACGTCTACTCACAAAACTACGTAGCCTACAGCTAGATGACAAAACCTTTATGTGGATTAAGGGTTTTCTTAGTAACAAACTTCAGAGTGTTAAAATCGATGAGTATGTATCTAACCACACGCATGTCAAGTCGGGAGTCCCACAAGGATCAGTTTTGGGACCGTTATTATTTTTAATCTACATAAATGATATAGCGACCAACATGTAGTGTTCCATACGTCTTTTTGCAGACGACTGCGTAATATATAAAGAAATAACAAACCAGAATGACACATTGACCCTGCAATCTGACTTAACGACTCTTTCAGAACGGTGCAGTAAATGGCAGATGAAAATTAACATTGAGAAAACTAAACACGTTAAATTTGGTCCCAGTCTCAATTTATTGCCTAACGAATACCTAATTAACAATTCTGCAGTAGAATCAATTTCATCGATTAAATACTTAGGAGTCCTGTTCAATTACAATCTAAAATGGAATGATCATGTAGAATTAATCACTAGCAAAGCACTTAGAAAGCTTGGCGTTCTAAAACGTCGCCTACGCCTTGCTAATTCAGGCACTAAACTTCAGGCATTTAATTCGCTAATTAAACCTATCATTAGAGTACGCGTCTAACATATGGCATCCCCATCAAGCTTACTTTACCGACATGCTGGAATCCATTCAAAGTAAATCCGTTAGATTCATCTCGTCCTCGTATTCTAGTTATCACAGTGTGTCATCCATAAAAAGAACACTTGGCATTTTACCGCTCGTGATACGGAGAAAGTATTCGAGATTATCCTTTTTTCATAGTTTTTATCACAGTGACAGTGCCTTTTCACGCAAATTCATTTATCCAGCAGCCCACATCTCCGCGCGTATTGACCATCACCTCAAGGTCTACCCACCATTTTCTCGGACTAAGAAACATTTACACTCACCTCTAGTTTTATCAATAAATGACTGGAACGCCCTTCCGCAATCCATCGCCAACATTAAGGAATCATCTTTTCAATCGGCTTTACTAACCTAACTTAATGTGAAAACCTGGCATACCAGCTGATCATTTCTACACAACCATATTATCCTGCTTGCACGCCTTACTACCTTTGAACTCTGTCCTACATTTGCTGTATTATTCTAAAAGTGTTGTAGCTCTATCTTGTATTATTGCATTATATAACAATTACTTCATGCCACTACTAGATGCACTGTATCTCCTTAATGTTGTGATCATTTGTGTTCTTGATTTGCGTTTTGTTGTTCATGCTTATAACCCAGTTTTGAAGTTTCTTGTTGTTATCCCCCCCTATGTAATGCCCGATTCTGGGCCCTTAGGGTAAATAAATGAAATGAAATGAAAATATGAATATGCAGAAGACAAAGAGAATGTTCATTTGCCTGGCAAGGAAACAAGAATTTAAGATCGCCAGTCAGCCTCTAGAGTCTGTAAATGAGTACGTTTATCTAGGTCTATTACTCACAGGGGACCCTGATCACGAGAAAGAAATTCACAGAAGAATAAAATTGGCTTGGAGTGCATACGGCCGGCATTGCCAAATCCTGACTGGGACTTTACCACTGTCGTTGAAAAGAAAAGTGTACAATCATTGCATTCTACCGGTGCTAACATATGGGGCAGAAACTTGGAGATTAACAAAGAAACTCGCGAACAAGTTAAGGACCTCACAAAGAGCAATGGAACGAAAAATCTTAGGACTAACGTTAAGAGACAGGAAGAGAGCAGTTTGGATCAGAGAACAAACGGGGATAGCCGATATTCTAGTTGACATTAAGCGGAAGAAATGGAGCTGGGCAGGCCATGTAATGCGTAGGATGGATAACCGGTGGACCATTAGGGTTACAGAATGGATACCAAGAGAAGGGAAGCGCAGTCGAGGTCGGCAGAAAACCAGATGGGATGATGAAGTTAGGAAATTTGCAGGCGCAAGTTGGCATACGCTAGCGCAAGACAGGGGTAATTGGAGATCGCAGGGAGAGGCCTTCGTACTGCAGTGGACATAAAATACATAGGCTGATGATGATGATGTTTGTCCTCAGGCAGCCAGCTCTGGCCTCAAACTTTAAAAAAGTCAGGTACCAGCGAATACACAAGGACGCGTGCACAAGAAAAGGCGTTAGACACGGACAGACGCTCGACATTTAACTGTGCTTTATTGAAATTTACATTGCCGCACAAAACCTCCGACACCTGCGCATCGTCACCTCCTCTCAAGACATGTGAATTGATATCAGCTTAAAATGAACGTTGCCGCAAACAACGCCCGGGGCATGCGCTTGTTCTACTCCTCCCAATACACGTGCATTATGTAAGTTTGATCACATTTTACCAGCCTGCTAGGTAGGCACGTTCCTTGTTTGTTAAACACAAGGATATATCGCTGACACCATTAACTTTCTGATTTCCAATGGGAAAAGCTTCTAAGATTTCCCGCTCATATGTAGTCTTTCCCCTCCCTAAGATGGTCACACGATCAGACATTGGCAAAGCTTTCTTCCACTTCTGGCAAGTGCGGCAATCAACTGCCATATTACTTCCCTGGTCCCGGCTTAAGGATGTGTTATGTTCTTGCGAGCGCCTATTTACACACCTACCTGTCTCCCCTATATACACTTTTCCACATGCCAACGGCACGCGATAAACAACACCAGTCTATCATTCAATTAGGGTTTCGCGTGGTAAATTTTAGAGGCCCCTCTCGTTCTCCCCTAGTTTTCAATTCTTGCGCACAAGCTAGCCAGTTTGCAAGGTGTGGAAAAAACAACGCTAACACGTTGCCTTTGAGCGACCTTCTTAAGGTTGTGGGAGATTATATGTATGTAGACCATTACTTCTAGTTTCATCCTTCGCTCTGATGTCGGCGGCTTTTGCCCTGCAAGACCTTTCCCTTTCCGCAATGTGGCTTCAACAACAGTCCTAATGACCGAGAGAGGGAAACCCGCTGCGAGCAACCACTCTACCTGCTGTTTCAGGCTACACGCCATGCGATGGCAGCAGCTCTTCTGCACTGAGTCCAGAACGCGTCCAACCGCTACACCATTCTCGACCAGTTTACACTGATTAGATCCATACGACATTAGTGATTTCTTAGTCCGGGGTGAAAACATCCAGCAGACATGGTTAATGTCGTGAAAGGTGATTTGTAAGTCGAGGAACCTTTGTTATCCGGCAGTTCGTAGGTAAAATTCAAACCGAGAGAGCACCGCTTAAAAACAGATAAAATATCCGGTGCTACACTATCTACTATGTGCCCTTGGTAAAGCCTTTAAAAGACAAAAAATCATCAACATATGTAAACACACCGACGACATGATCGTTTTTCAAAAATGCGCAAATGACGTCAATTTTTGCCAGGAAAATACTACATAGCACCGGGGCAACGCTAGACTCAACACAAATTCCTTTCTTTTGAAAAAATATGCGACCCTTAAAATCGACCAAGGTAGACTCCAAATACCAGGACAGCAACTAAAAAAACTTTCCAATACTCATGGCTACTTGGTTTTGAAAACGAATCTCCCAAGTTCAATCGCTTCACACACCGCTGCAAACAATTCGTCGTGGGGAATTAAGTAATAAATGTCCTGTATGTCCAAAGGAAACGCCGTGCTTGCTTCAGGTAGGCCGTCCTTTAACACTTTTACCAAGTCCGCTGAACTTCGGAGGGTGAACGGGTCTTCTGCCTTCAAAGGGTTCAGATGACGTTGAAGGAAGCTGCTCATTGTTTTTTGCCAGGATCCACCTTCTATCACAATAGCTCTGAGTGGGCAATCAACCTTATGGGTCTTCGCCGTGAAGAAGACTTGTAGCAGGTCGTTACTACACTTTTCCGCGGCCTTAGTCAACCATCCTTCGTTAGAATGCTTTAACAATCTCACCGCTTTCTTCCTTGCTTGCGCAGGTTTCATCGAAGCAGGCCTAAAGTGTTTTTTCATCGCCCTGCAGGCTCTTTCATTAAAGCATTCTGTACGCTGAAGAAAAAAAAATCTCCCTCTTTGCCCGACTGTAGCAAGGTCAACCCATTTTGACAAAAATGGTCTGCCACGTGGCGGAAATTATCCTTCTGTTTTTCCTGTAACTGGTCTTGAGTACGCAGGAGACAGTCTACACCCTCAGAAAGGCATCGGTCCTTTTCCTGCTGCGGGGCCGTGCCTGCAACTGCCCCAACCTTAGCAAGCAGCTCGTGCTTCTCGACACGTGGGTGTAGGCTGCTCTTGGGTCCCTTACTAAGGAGGGCGTGCATAGCCGGTGGTAGCGTTGTGCCATCCTGGTACAACACCCAGCTATTCTGAGGAGACGCTTTCTTTTTCGTCGGGAGGTGGGGTCTCACCAAATGCCAGTAAAACTCAATCAGGGGTGCAGACATGCTGGGCAGATCCTCAAACTGATGCATGTGGACCCACGCCTGGTTCCCTCCAATGCATATACACTTCACCAAGTCTTTCAAATGCCTCAACTGTGTCCAGTATTCTGGCCTCAAACAGCTAGGCACTCTCCTTTGCATTATCATAGATTTTCCCTGCTGATTTCTTTCTTGGTGCTTTTTCTAAATATCCATGGTCTTCTTTCTTTCCATCCTTTGAATCCAATTTACTGGCTCTGTTTCTTTCCCTTTTTTGTGACTCCTGGTTGACTACCAACGCTCACGGTTGCCCTATACCTGGCTGCCAACGTTCTTGACCTCTTCTTCAATTCTGTATACACGCTTTTCAGGCACAGGTACTTGCGCACTTTAGCCACCCATTTATTCTGATCTATGTTGATGCGTCTTTCTTCAAAACCAATTTTGTTCGGCGGTTCTCTGAGTTCACAAGAGGCCCAACCCATGTCACCCTGCACGGCATCATTTGTGGCTTTACCGTTGGCTCCCAAAGCCAACAGGCCTACCGATATTTGGTTAACTTCCAACCCCGACAAGTTATCTGATTCTAAGCACAGAATTGCATTTGCGAAGGTTAGTGCTGGCACCATGACGCTTTTCCGAGTTCTTCACACCACCTCGTATTTATTGCAGTGCCAAATTGCTGTATATTGCGGCGAGCCCCTTGCTTTCAAATATTTTATATATCTTGGTCAACGTTTCAGTAGGTCTTTCCTCCGTTTACGTATACACCCAGATATTTATAGCGCTTGACTATGGGTATGACATGGGTATGTTGAATTGATACCACGTCACTACTCGTCTCTTCATGTAGATCATAATTCCCTATTTCTGTGTGCTAAATGTAAGTCCAACATTCGTCGCTGCATTCCCACTTATACTCGCATCTCTCTGTAAATCCCTTCGATTGTCTGCTAGTAGCACAATGTCGTCCGCATAAATCAGCCCAGGAACATCCTTTTGCACCTTTTTCCCAGAGCTGGTGGTGCCCATGCTGTATTTATGATGATAATAATGTTGTTTATTGGCATACTCTTTGAAATGGAGTGGGGCCAAGTAGTCACTAGCCGGCTTGATTTTATCAGGTTTTACTGCATCTACCGCTATTTGGCCTTTTGCGTATCTGATCTCGATCTGAACTTTCGTATTTAAAATCTCTATCACTATACAGGGCGTTATTTTTAGTTGCAGCAAATTTTTGAAAGTGCCTGTGGCAGAGAGCACATTCTGACCCATTATCTAAAGTACTCGATGCGGCGGCCATGACTTCTACAAGAAATCAAAATACCTAAAGAAATAATTACCATAATTACATTATTGAACTTTTTAATTAATTTGCGGTAGATATTGAAATTTACGAGTTGTAGCCGGTGAGTGTGCATGGCGTATCCACTTGGAACAGCTCAGAACTACACCAGTTTCAATGTATTAACTTTCGAATTGCCCGACAAAATGCATTAGCATTCCAGTTACTTTTGTGCGTCAATGCATAAAACAGCATTCTCTTAAAAAAACGTAAATAGACCAACAGTGCATTTTTACCGCACGTTTGATGACGCATATCGTGAAGCCGGTGCCATCCTCAGAATTCGCTCCAAGTGTATATGCCTTGCAAGCTCAGTAGCCACAATTCGTAAATAAAAATATGTGCCTTAAAGTATTTTATTTGAAAAGCAATTAGCGTAATTATACCAATTACTCATTTATACGTATGCATACGCATAGAATTAATGGCAACCTTATGGAATAATTTAGTTGACAGGTTAGAATTCTGCCGTCACATGCATTTTTTTATAATTTGGTGCAGCTAAAAACACCCTATACGATGCCATTAGAACGCTTCCAATGGCTCCTGTTCTATTAATTTATTACCGGCTTTTCTTTCTTCCTACACTCCAATAGTCTCTTACTTATCTCTTCTGCCCACCAGTTAGCCCTTCCATCTTGGAATCCCAGAGCTTCTGGAAGGTAGACAGTTCCTACGGATGTCACTGGGTGAAACGAGGCGGGCATAAATCGGTGAACTGTTTCTTCAGCGCATACCTTGCAGTCACCTGGACCTTTCCACAAGAACGCATGTATTCTAAAGCCTACGCTCCTCCTGCCTTAAAGGCAACAGTTACATCGGGCCGAGCCTTCAGACGCCCTAATCGTGGCGGTAGTCTATACAAACAGCTCCTGCCGCACGACACAGAGGCCCACAGAGCGTGCGCGCCAAGCGAAAGTCAGCGATACAGCTCACAACTTATCGCACTGTCTCGGAGTGTTGGCCATAAACCTGACTGCGCCTACGAAGTTTCCTGTACATGAATGTGTCATAGTGCCGCGTGGCGAAAAGATTCCATGCACGTGGTCCCATTAGCAGGCGGCCTTCCGCGAGGATGCCACTTCATGGCAGAACATACAAGTTCCACAAACACACTGACGTAGTAGAGGATACGGGGTCGCTAGTGCCTTGATTTTGGTCTTTAGCAATAGCTCCAAGGGTAGATAAGGAAGGTGCGTTTATGGCACCAATTAGCTATCATATGCCCTCCCTTCCCGACAATAAGAAATTTGTTGAAGACCGTGTGGCAGTGGGGTTCAAGCACTTTCACAACGGCGGAGTTGTTTCTAGGCTCATCTTTGCGGCGTGAACAGTGAGTACAATTTGTCGCTAATATGGTTTTTTGGAATTTAATATCTAATTTACATTTCAGTTTGTGGTTTGGTACAATTATTGCAGGAGCGAATCTCCATGTGAGAAGTGGAAAATAATTTCGCGTACTAGTAATGAGTGCCCTAGGTGATTTTTGTCAATATATTTATACCTTGAAATTCTACCGCAATAGATTTTATAAATTATAGAGATCGACTCCGCACAGATGGGGCTCACCCGTGAACATAATCACGTAAGTAAACTGTACCATATCACGTGCAATACTAGGCGTTCTGATAGACAAAAACTAGGTTAAAATGCAAATGATCATTATAAATCGCATACAGGGATATAGTTAAATTCACGCTTAAATTGGGAGGTATTTCTGGTTTGGTAAAACAACATTGCCAGTATTTAAACTATGAAACTGGCACCGAAAAGAGAATTGGCACACCGCTAACCTTCTGGACAAGTTTAGCGTTGTGTTATCCTCTTTTTGTGCTTTCGTCTGTTTTGTGCCGTAATACCTGGAATATTAAACGCAGTGTACATATATTTTAAAGAACTCGGGTGGAAATGCAATATTCGCTTCTGTCTTGGCGCGCTGAATCTTTATCTGTTACCAAAGTTGTGAAATGCGAGCTATGCCATTTCAGACAAAAAATGAAACAGGAAGTAAAAAGAATGTCTAACAAGAAGTTACAATAGGTACTTCGTGCTCTTTCTCAATATAAGATAGTCGCATTTGTTGTTGCCTAACGTCTTTATTCATCGTGCTTCTCTTGGTTATACAAGTGGGAGGTCGAAATAACTTTTCAACTCGCCGCAACGGCTTAGTCTTGCATGTGGAAAGCTTAGCACTTAGGTTCCACTCACGGTTGCGCTTCACAGAGGTAACATTTTGCAAATATTTTCGGTGATATAGATTGAACATGATTTTATATCATCATCATCATCATCATCAGCCTATATGTTCACTGCAGGACGAAGACCTTTCCCTCCGATCTCCAATTACACCTGCCTTGCTCTAGCTGATTCAAACTCGCTCCTGCGAAGTTCCTAACTTCATCACCCCACCTACTTTTCTGTCATTCTCGACTGCGCTTCCCTTCTCTTGGTATTCATTCTGCAGCTCTAATGGTTCACCGGTTATCCATCCTACGCACTACATGGCCTGCCCAGCTCCATTTTTTCCTCTTAATGTCAGCTACAATATCGGCTATCCCCGTTTGCTCTGAGTATGCACACCGCTCTCTTCCTGTCTCTTAACGTTAGACTTAACATTTTTCGTTCCATCGCTCTTTGCGCCAGATCTGCTACCATTCCAATGGTACCAGATGTGGTACCATTGTAATGGTAGAAACCATTCCATGTATTTACTGCGCGGTATTTCACACAAGAGTTTTGCGGTAGCTCTCGGTACTTCGTCCCTCATATGCTGTATCAAGAATAAGTTTATAAACAGCTGAGGTTATTACGCATGCAAAGCCAGTCGCGAAACACATGGTCGTCTTCTGTCAGCTATTTAGTGTGGCAGTTGGACTGCGCAGAGTATTACCGTTATTTTTTTTTATTAATGAGGATACACATATTTTAGGTTTAAGCGTCACAGAAGCATTCCAGCAGCCGCAGCCAATGTCCGAGTAGCCGCAATTTGGAATGCTCACTGTATGCTGTCCAAGTCCCTAAGCATTAAGACAGTATACAGGGTGTTTCTATGAAGACCTAAAGTAGTATTTAATAATAATAATAGCCATTTTGAACTTAAAGGGCGGTTCCTTCGAAAACATGCCGTCAGTGGCGGCGACCATGGGGTGACTGGCGATACGTGGTAATTAGTCGCTAATCAACAAATGTATTAATTAACCGCCACATTGAGGTCGCATCCACTGACGGCGCGTCTGCGAAGGAACCGCCCTTTTATTTCAAAACGGCTACCTTTAAATATTACTTGGGATCTTCTTAGAAACATCCGGTGTAGTTGTGACCTTTATATACTAATGACATAGTCCGTACCTCCCCAGAAGTTTTCATTATCTATGCAGATGACACGAGTATATTTGTCACCTAAGCATCAGATGTTATTCTTTCTAGTAAAGCTAATTATGTCTTACAGAAGTTAGGCAACTGGGCAAGTAACAATAAGTTAAAAATCAATGTAACTGAAACGAAAGCCGTAGTTTTTTATTCAAAGGGTCAAAAGTGACTTTCCGGTATCGCATTGTGTTTAGAGGCTCAAATATAGAAACAGTGAAGTCAGTGAAAGTACTCGGGGTACATTTCTCCAGTTCCTTGCAATCGGATGACCCCGTCAATAATACTCAAATGAAATTAGGCCGGATAACTGGAATTTTAAGTTGGATCCGGTACCATACCCCCAACTCGGTCAGGTTATTGATGTACAAATCGCTTTTTATTTCTTATCTTAACTACTGTTACTTGGTTTGGGGGACAGCTACAGAAAGAAACTTAACAACATAGTTGAGAATACCGAATAAAATACTGAGGTTCATAGACAACGTTACAGTTCTAGCGCCTGGCGACGCGCTATTTAAAGAATATAGGATTATTAATGTGAACGACCTCTATCAATACAGACTACTACGAGAGTACTTTCTTAGCTGCAAACGCTCAAACTTTCAGTTCATGGAGATGGCGAATGTTTGTTTAAAAGGAAAGGCCTGTGAAACAAGAAATACAGAAATGTGGAACTTCCATATTTTCGTGCTAATTATGGTTTTCAAATGCTTCGATGTACTCTTCCACGAATTCTAAATCATTACAACACCAAAGGAACCGATGTGTCTCATTTAAGTATAGGATAATTAACGGGTCTTTTTGTTGTATAAACTATGTAGTAATTTATCTAAGTTCAGCACACTCAGCGGCTCTTCTTTTAACTAGGCAGTGTATTATCTAAGTGTAGAAGATTACAGCGGTTTTCTTTGTTGTATAAGCTATGTATACGCTCTGTTCTCAGTTTTCGTTATGGCTTGATATCTATTTAAAACAAAGTGTCACTTTAAAAGACAGTGTTGTGATATTGTGCTGTCTTTCACTTCATGTAATTGTTGACAAAGGGGGCGGAGGATCCATCAAGCAGTCATTTGAACGACTTTTCCCTCCGCCTCTTGTTACGCTGTACTGTGACGAAGCAAATAAAGCAATCAACCTCACAAGGACAAATATAGGAAATTCCCGATCTAAAAAAATATAAGTAAGCAGTAGATGAAATGAATTTGAATCTTTGTGACATCTACCCACCACTTCGGGAAAGAATAGGTTTTAGTTGTTCATTCGTCTAGTATTCAATGATGAAGCATTTTATCATGTGGCACACAAGGTCACTGGAGGAAATCATTGTTGCTTTAGCTCGGCATGCTATTAGGGACCATATCTGTCTGATGCAATAAATGTATATGCCTTCTGCTAGTAGATATATGACGCCTGATACTACGAAATGAGTGAAGTTTTCGAGCGACAAATATTTTCTTCATCTCTCGTTCATATAAAATACCCTGCATAACCTATGTCACTATGACTGTTGACGGTAATGCGTTTAGCTGGAAATCAATGTAGCAACCCAACGCATTGCCAATCCAAGCGAGTTGTGTATGAGGCGTTTACTGTAGCGCGACTGTTATTTGTCGCTTCTCTAAAAACACTCGGAGCCATCTAGCGGCGCCGCCGCGAAGCCTGCGCGCGGCCTCCGAAATCCGTGGCGCGCCGCTACGTGCGAACGCTGAGAAACGCGTCATGCGGCAGCGGGGCTCCTCGGTGGCGCTTCATGCTGGACACACTCCGCCCCCTAGTTGCGCTGCCGAGAAAGTCCGCGCGTAGCCTCCACAACGTCACCTCCATTATGTTTCTCCTGTTCTGCAGCGTGGCGCGCCGTTGCGTGCGAACGCTCAGAATTGTTCCCTGGCGCGTCGCACACCCAGTGGCACATACTCAGCGACCTAAGTTGATCCGATGGTTGGTTTAGAACCCTGTTCCCTCAGCAACGCTGCCCCATGCGCTACCCATTCGTCCATAGACCACCCAGTGACCCAAGCAGGGGGGGGGGGGAGGTGGTTAGGTACAAACAAGCATACATAGATAGATAGTTAGCGCCCGGAAAGTCTGTGAAGTACCGGAAGACTGCTAACGAATCAATAAAAATGTCTCCATTGGCCCTCGAAATAAAGGTATAACAAGTAGGCGCTACCGAAGATACATGGAACATAGTTCACATAGGTACTATATCTATATATAGCAAGCTTGCCGGAAGTGTTGCTGCTAGACTTACTTCAGTACTGATTTTTTAAAAGAAAGTGACCTCTTTAGCTATATGCAGCGGTACTGGATAGCGTGTGTTGTTTTCTCCTATACGTTTGATGCGTTAGTATTTTTAGGGTGTCGCACGCACTTTCCCGGGGCTACGTTTGTATCTATGTATTCTTGTATCTAATCGTTTTCCTGTCTGCCTGGGTCACTGGGCAGTCTGTCGTCGAACGGGGAGCGCATCGGGCTGCTGTGCATGACGGAACAGGGTTCGAGACCAACCATCGGTCCAACACTGAGTATGTGGCAATGAGCACGTGCGGGCCATACTTCAACGAACATCTTTCACGCCGACATGGGTGACTGTAGATGCGGGATTGTGTAGGCACCGCTGTTCGAAGGAACTCTTTGACGCCCACTTGGAGCGCCGAGTATGGGACACTCGGTCTGTGCTGGTCTCCAATGAACCTGTTTGATGCCAACTTGGGTCACCGGGTATCTGCTAGTAGGTGTGTGCCCTTCTTGATTAAGCGCCATTGATGCCAGCTTGGGTAACTAGGTATGTAGCACTCGGAATGTGCCGCTCTACAATGTCGAAAAAGATCCCTTCAATTTCTCCGATGTTGAATGGAAACGAGCCCACGTACGAAGGGTGTTCATCAAAAAGTTAACTGGAACGCCCATGCATTTCGTCGGACCATTTGAAAATTCATATCTCGAAACTGGTTCAGTCCTCAGAATTTGTTCCATGTGGATACGCCTTGCGAACTCGGCGGCTATAATTCGTTGATTGAAAGATGTGCCGTGAAATAATAATTTAAAAGGGTACTTGCCGTAATTAGGTTAATTATGCAATTAGGCGTTTTGATTTCTCATGGAAGTAATGGCCGCCTCATCGAGTAGTTTAGATCGAGGATTATAATTGTGCCATCTGCCACAGGCTATTTAAAAAAGTTTTGATGCAGCTAAATTGACCCACCCCTTATATATAACTGACAAAGGTACAAAATTCATACTAATCCGAGTTTTCGAACTTTTATTTTTCTGTAACATACGGACTTACTGCACAAAGATGATAAAAAGTATATGCGCAGTTTACTGATACTGAGTAGCTGAAAGTAAAATATACTGAAATAAGGGGAATGTTTGTTATGTCTTACGAGGCAGCACAATTTTATCAGTTCTACTTAATTAGTTGACGAAGCAGTCATTAGTTGAAGAATTTCCAGTGTAATTTTAGTTGGTTCCATACTGTCACTTCTTTTTAGTTTTTATTATTTTTTTGCGCCAAGTAACATCGCCCCAAGCATAGCATTACACAAAATGACGAGCCCCTTTATATAATTCTCTTCTACGCAATTTAAAAAAACTAAGTTAATACAATTTTCGCACGTCCAGATTCGAGCTGAGGTCATCTATCACAGAAGCCCGATACTGAAACCCAGGGACACTTTTCTCCCACAACGGTGTGCCTCATATTCAGATCGTAGTTACGGCATGCAATATTCGCGTAACTATTCAAAATTAAGACGTCATCACACGCACTTCAATGTGGGCCCATCCCGAAAATAGTCTAGTCTGAAAATGTAAGGCAATCCGAAAGACAGCGCCGTCTAAAAATGTAAGCTCATGCCGAAGACAGTGCCATCTAAAAGTGTAAGCTCATCCCGACAATTGTGCAATATAACAATGTGTGCCGAGCCTAACAATAGCGCCGCCAAAAAAAATATGATTTCGACGCCCCTCCTACTCCCTTTACGTGAGGGGGGACGCGATAGAGTGCCGTGCCCAGTGACTCCGCACCTATTTCACCCCAAACTCTCTCAGGAAGAATGTCTTTCTTCGACTTCAACTAGAGGTTAAATCGCCTAGCAAATTCTGTCGAACAAATTACACATAACTTGGACTCTTTATCCCCATTAGCAGTCTGCGTATCTACACGCTGTCTTAACGCCATAACGCGGCTGGTAGTCTGCCTAAGCTCAGCCTTGTTGCCATGTTAACTAAATGTGTCCGATTCCTGCAACGCCCTTAAAGCGGCCGTTCGGTAATGTAATAAAAAGAAAATTGTTTGGTTGCACAGAAAACAACATAGCACGTGCGCTCGTCGATTAAGGTATGCTTTAATGCAAAGCTGGAATGATCACAAAACGCCTTTGACACTTTCAGGTACACAGAAGAGGTCACTCAGAACAGCTGCAGTGAGGCAGAAATTCTGGGAAAAAGCAGGCCCGTTTGGGAATATGCTACATGAGATGTGTTGCCAAGCTCGATCAGGCCTCGCTTCGATAGTTTTCGTAACGCTCTTTATTTTGACATGTACGTACAGCATTGGGATAGAAACGCGTATCCCCGCATCGAAACAACAAACAAGAAATTACTAACCTTTGAACATCGTCTGTTTATCTTCAGAGCAAGTCTCACGTGAACACAGTGCTAAAGGACTTTAAGACAATTCCACTAGTTTGTCCTTACTTACTGAGCAGAAAATATTATGCTGCCATGATGAAAACTTATTCCAACCTGACAGTGGAAACCTCTACAGAAATGCGGATATGTCGAAACCATCCTGATTAGCACCTTGCAGAACAATCCTTCTCTGCTTTTTAGGCACGCAAACAGCAAAGTTTCTGATGAAATTGGTTTATTTGCCGGCGCTTGAGAAGCCATAAAAACAAAGAAAGCGCCGAATGGCATTTTCTTTTTGACGTTTCTTGAACTTAGAGTGGAGGCGAGAGGCAAATACTTGCTCGGCCGGATCAACATATAAAGACGCCTCTTTTAATTTCAAATAATTTTGTATGTCCCAATAGATGCTTCTGAATTAGCCTTATTGGCTAATATGGCGCCAACGCTTCATTTTTTATCCTCTCATGCCTAAGTAGCTTCACTGCAGGCCTACTTTCATTCTGTTGCCAGATGAGCAACTTTTAGGAATGCTTCGGCGGTGAAGGAAGTAAACTCACTCTGGACTTCTACCCATTACATTCCTGATTGTAGACAGTTGTACGCTGCCACTAATTTCCTGTTCAGCGTGTTATCAGGTTTACAAATCACATAAAAATCAGTATAATGAAGTAACCGGCTGCTTACAATAAATTAAGTTCTCTCACCATCATACTATCCATTATACAGGATAATTAGCTTAATATACAGAACACAGGTGCTTTAAATGTGATCCAAAAGTTACTCGGATTGCATGCCTCCGTCCACCTGAAACTTGTTGGAGCTGTTTCATCAATATTTCTACAATAATACGTGCAGGTGTCTCCAAAAACCTCGACAATTATTGCTTTTGAAGTGCGCCAACAATGGGTATTATGTATCCTACATGAACACCCATCGCATGTAACAACTGCTGTCAGGAAGCGGCCGTCAAGGAAGCGGGCATAACTTGTACGAGGTCCGTACGCGCGTATGTGGTGTTGTATACTAAAGAACGCTTACACATTTAGAACCGTGATATCTGGCTGCGCAAATAACTGGGAATGCTTTGCTGGCAAATAACTGTTCAGGCAATGTCTGAACAATCTGGAGTGCCGATGATGAAAACAAATATTAAGGGCTTGTAGCTTCATTCATTTCAAACAGGCAGACTCAGAAATACATCTTCATATTTCTTCAGTTGCAAGTTCTGAATCATTGTCATATAACATCGCCAAAACAACGAAATAAACCTGTTTCCATTAAAAATTGACCGTGTCAATGGAAGCCGAGTGTTTTCAACTGTCACAGGTGAACTTTTGTGACGACACGAAGATTAGTTTCCTCGCGCGAATTCGGCATTAGTCTGACCCTGTTTCGCGGTGCCGGTGGTTCAGATAATTGTCTGTTCTTACCATTGTCCCACACCGCTGTCTTTGTAGGGCTTAGGATCTTGCTTCCGGAGTAACGTTATTCTAGATGATGTATGTGGTCTCGTGAAGCAAGAGTTACACCTAATTAAGCCCATTTCCTCCGAAAGCTGCTCCGAGGCTTGTAGTTTCCAAATTCCACTTTGTGCTTTTGGGAAGGGAAACACAATATTTTGTTCGTAAGACCAGTGAAGTCAGAAAAAGTGTAGAAGAGCATTGTCTCCTATACAATTATCTTTATTGCTATCTTTTTATTTTGGTATTCATTGGTTTTATCATTATTAGCGTATTTCTTTAGTTTTTGCTTTAGAACGTTGATAAATGGACATGGCGAGGTACTGTACGCCCTAATCAATCCCGAGCAATCGATTTATAACAGAACAGAAATAAAGTTGATGGGCTCCTTGTTTCAAACTATTGAAACAGCTGAACTTCAACGAAACCTTACACAAAAACGTAACCAGGGGTGCTATGCAGGATGCCCCGAGTTTAGCGAAACTCGGGATCTTCACGAGCTCTGGCGACGCCCCAAGATGAAAGAGCTAATGGTAACAAGACAAAGTTTGTCCGTCGGCACACCTCCAGTTTCATTGGTTTATCTAGATTCACTCTGGGTGGCCATCATCCCTTGGGCGTTGCCATATGGGCGGTCGACAAACTGGGGCTCACGTGATCATACGGTCGGTGCATGGTCGTGCATTCTTTCACTTGTTTGTCGTTCCACCGAGTGCATTAGAGGCACAAGCGAGTTATCAAATAAATGCATTTAGTACAATGATATTAGTCACATTACCGTAGGGTATATGTGTTTTAAAGTTTACAAATTGCACACTGAATGTGTATTAGACTAATTTGTAGTTTAATCGTTTCGCTTTATACCACGAGGGCACGCTCGCCCTCCTCTTTCTTCCTCTGGATTGGATTGGCGCGGCTCGCTACGTGCTTGCGCTAGCATTTCCGAGTACAGATTGGTGTGCGCTTGGTTTTCGCACTGGGCTTTGAACAGATCGCTCGTTGCTCGCGCTAAAGTAAGGCTTCGAGACGAAGGGAGCGTCGGCTAGCGCATAAGTGGTTTGCCGCGCGCTTACCGTGTAAGCACTCAGGAATGTCGGAAAACACTCATGCAAGGATAAAAAACTACGCTTTATTTTCTTTTACATTGTGACGCACCTTCATACTGGCTAGCACCGAGCGATGGCTTCTAACAACCGCAGGAAAGAGTCTTTATACTGGGTAGCCCCAGCGATCCGTGACTTCTAACAAACGCAAGAAAGGGTCTTTGCAGCGCACGTGGCCGTTGAGTGCCACCACAGTCATCCCAGGCGGGACTCCAGCATCAGTGCAGTTACTCTGTACCCACTGCTGAGGAGGTGGCGCTTCACTTTTTGACAATAACTTTATATTTTTCGCGTGTGAACGCCCGTGTTTGTTTCCACAAAGTGCACGCTGTGGTTAACTGTCTCCCAATGCAGATTAAGGCATAGCCCCGTTAGCATCCACTGAATTTGGGACACAGTTGTATGCGGCCAATTCGTCACTATGAATAATGGTCCCCGGTTGAAGATTGGCTGCAATAATGGCGCCTAGCGTCGCCGCCTTTCGTCGGTCGACCTTGAAAAGTAGCAGCACCCCTCAGGTCGCGCAGACCATGCCGAAGACCCATGGGCCACCATCTTTAACACCACCGTAGTTTTGGCGGCTCGGCGGAACGTTGTTGCCCGTCATTAGGCGGCCTCGATTGCACTTTTGCTCGCCGCGAAGAAGGCACTCGTCAATTTGCGCTGTCTTCCCGGGGCCACCGAGTAGAGCTCGCGCCAGCAGCTCGTCCCTTGCGACCTTACGGGGGTAGCTCTTCCAGTCGGCGATGGCGTGCTCCGATAGAGGAAACAAGTCTACGATCTCTTTCAACATCCATATGTCTACGCTTTTGCTCACGCAGTACGCGAGTCAAATCATTTGGCGCCTGGAGAGGTGGTCTTTCGGACGGCCGAGGCGGTCCGTGTTGGCGCAGTAACTTCCTTCGCCTCTCTGCCCGTGCTCTGCAGCGGTACCGTGTACCTGCCAAAACTGATTTCGGCACCAAAACTGATTTCGGCACCGGAAGGCAGCCCGGCGTCCATTCTGAGTCTTCCAATATAATGTGACTACTTCGCCTGCGCAGGTTGGTTGGTCCGGGTTGAACCCCAGGTGCGCGCAGGTGCTCCAGTACTCCGATCACGACGCCGGACCTGGCCTGGGGCTGGGGCGCGGTGGACGAGCTTGCTTGAAACAGGAGAGAGCCGAAGCGATCGCACGAACTATTCCTCCGCAGCCTAGTCACACCTGTCTACGCTCGGAAAGCATAATTTGCCCGCCACCCTTTGCCTAACTCGTCACACAGCCAGCGCACTCACGTTTTGGAAAGGCAAAAATGAAGCTGAAACTCTACGTCGGACATGTAGGTGAACGGGTCCAGATGTTCATATTGACGCTTGCTGCCGCTGGATGCGATTACACAGGCTGCTGCTGCCGCCACCATGTTCCCGAGTTCAACTCGAGGGGGGTTTCGCGATGTACGAGTTTGGCCCGAGTTAGCGTGTCAATCAAAACCATACGTCACGCCCCGCGCGAGGCATGTAACTCTTGTGCGCGCGCCCGCCACGGTTGGGCCACGCCCAACTTATTTTCCGGCAACAGCGACGTGGTGCGGAACTGAGAGGCATCAACAATCTTGACCGCCGACAGAAAATACGCACAGCACACTGTCATCGGTGATGCACTGTTACTGAGAACCACTATCAAAAACAAACGGCGACTTTCGCTGGCTCATGCATCTATCTCCTTAGGCTGTGATGGCCCCACAACATGGTTCATTGTCTGCATTGTAGCGACGTAGCGCACAGCAAATAATTATCGGAACGACACTGTAGCTGCTTGCAAGGTGTCGATGCGCCGTGGTGGATGACGATGCTGATCAGTGCGTAGTGTTTTCCAACGTAAAGATATCGCAGCTGTTGTTTGAGATGGCTGCTCTGTCATCGGTGGTGTATCGGATCTGCAGTGTCGCAAACACGGTCAACGCCGAGAAACGCTCGCTTTTTTAAACCCAGTGCGATGACATTTCTTCATCACAAGCACGGCACACTAAATAGTTGCAACCCCTTCCTGCGTTCGAAGTTTAATTTCCTAACTGCACACAGGAGCCATCACACGCCAAAACGCTATTGCTGCGCTGTCGTTACTATATCTATCTGCGATCGCTGTTAGCTCAGCAGCAGAGACAATCGGCAAGCACATTGGAGAGAACAACTCTGCGTATACATGCGAACGGAGGCACCTTCACTGGGCAAGCGATGACAAGCGATGAATTGTGTCACTGGGCAGCGCACTCTTCTTTGCAATGCATCGCGGAGGCTTCGCGCACGCAGATAAACTGGTGCACTTTCACTGTGCTGCGTCACTACGGACCCTAGAATCCGGCACAGCCATTTTGCAGTGACAACCGTTGCTCCCGTCGTTTCAGTTGGTAAAGCGGTGGCCTTAATAGCCGCCTAAGTGAAGCACCTGCGCTGAACAACCATGCCGCAGCGCTGCGTGGCCATTCCCCTAATAGTCAAGAAATGGAAAGATCATTGTCATGACTGACTTTATCAAGGATTAGAGTGCCTCGATGCGCGCGGGCATCAAGGCACCCTATCAAGGATAGCACTGCAGTGCCCCTGGCGACTGCTCACCGTATGAACTCCCTCGTGCGTGCGACGCTCTAGAATGTATCCGCTTGTAAGCTTTCGCCTCACTGTCGCCACTCGCGGCAAAATAGTGCAAAATGTAATAATTCGCTCGATCTCTGTTTGTCATCAAACATTTATGGCATTCCAAACGAAAAACAGATACTTCAAGAAATAAAATGTTTCTGATTTTATTTGTTGTATTTGAACGTAATCGATTGAGGGAAAGTGTAGGCGCAACAATGCACCGCATGTGCCCTGTTCGCATTCAACGGAGGATAGAAAGATAATGCTCGAAAGAGGAGGCACGCCCTTTACGCGCCCTAGAAAGGCGCGGCAAGTGGCTCACGGCAAGTGTGCAGATAGACAGCGGTACAGTCATGGTATAGCTAAATGGTGATAATACGTTGATAACAATACGCGGCGCTGGCGCGTTTTGCTGCGCAGTCTTCTTTGCTTGAAGAACGGAATCACTGTGCCGCGCAGGGTGCGCTCATGTTGTCATACGCGGCTTTATCTCGACATTTCTTTTTGCCTACTGTTCTTGCACGTTCCTTGCTATCTCCGTTTACTGACTGCCATCGAGCAAACTCGGGTGAAACTCGTACGAACGAGAAACTCGGCGCATCCTGCATAGCACCCCAGCACTCGTGGCGAATGTTTAACGTTATTCTGTCCGTTGCTGTTCAAGCGCTCTTGCTTCAATAAAGGCCGAGCAATTACAGCGAAAATGCTATGGGAAGCGACAAATAAACATGGGATTATGATAATTCAACAGCCCTCGCGAACTGAAGAGCATAAAAATTATACAGAAAAAGCGAAAGCATCCTCTAACGCATTACATGAGGTCAGCAGCAGGCAAAGCGTGTTGCTGAATTGACACGATAACTGCTCCAAGGCAATCACGAGAGCTGTGTGTCAGATAAGGCGTATCAAAGACTGCACACTTAGCGGTACTCGCTTGCTTTCTTCCATTACGTTGATGTCGCTTTGCGTTGATGTTCTGTGTAGTGAACAAAGGCGCGGAAGTACGCTACGCGAGCGAATGAACAGGCGCAGGACGTGCAGCAGGTGCTGTGTGCGAAAGTCAGCCAAAAGTAACAACTCCTCTGGTGAAAAAATTGCCCATCTAATGCTTGTTCGTTTATAAGAATACTGTCTCATATTACTCTGTGTCTTAACGTGCGCTGCTGTATTTCGACAAGCATTCCTGCCGCCGCGATCAGCACAGCGACATCCACAACCGAAGTGAAGGTGCAACTAGAGGTGCATTAGACAAGTGCACCACAATCGTTACACGCAATCATTCACGTATGTGTGCTGCCTCGTACCCGTATTACGCAATTAAAACAAAATACCGCAATAAAGTGCGGGCATAGAAACATAGCCGGGCTTTTCCCTCAACCATAAACAAAAAAGAATAAAGCCCAATGTTTCAAGACACATGTAATCCTTATATATTCATTTTTTGTACGTACCCTCGCACCACGCAGTTTTTGGCCGAACCCGAAATTGGGTAGAGCCATTTCACTTAGGATCATCCAACCAACCTTCCCATCCCATCGCAATATATTTCACTATATTGCAGCTGGGTTACAGACTTCTGGTTTCTTTTACACGCGATGTTGCAGCGTATTTGGATGCTTTTATGCTTAATTATAGCGCATTATTTTTACTTCAAGAAGGTGCTACATTAATAAAATTATACGCGATTCATCGCGCATTCTAGCCGTATTCCTTGATGTCAGATACAGTGAAGTATTCATCGTACACTCTTTAAAAAATTGGAGGACGCTTAAGCTTCGCCTTTAAGAGTGGAGCGAGATAGCATTCAGAGATTCCTGGCTGCTTATCAGGCTTCCCGGCAACTGAATGATGTTTTCTCGTATATTCAAATTGCAATCCGACGCTACCACGTCTGCAGGTTGTGGTTAAGGCGTACTTTACAAATATTGTGACCGATTTTACTTTTCGAAATATTTTGTTCACTCACGCGTTGCGCCACGCGGAGGGCCTGCGCGGTCGGGGTGGTTCGGGATGATTATTTCCGCCAACGACGCCGGCGCGCCCACGCCAACACCGACGCCGGATTTTCTGCGACACGGGGCCCTTAACGCTATCGCGTTAAAAGAAAATTAACATCTTCAACCTCACAAAATGCTTCAAGCATATCCGTGTTGGTTCAAATACGACACATTATGAATAATGAACCTGCTCGTATAACGCCGACTTTTTCTAATGCTGGGATCGTATAATTCCTTATTCTAATACCGTTTTTTTTTTTCAAATTTTAGTACCGGCAGCGCTCCGTCTCTCTTATTTTTTACGGAGGATTTGTGCTGATTCAGTTGGAAAATTTTTATGTCAGGCAATTGGAGCACATTCAAATGTTTTTACGACTGCTATTTTTCTTCTGGGGCCGTCCATATTCCTTACTATATTTTCATAAAAAGCGTGTATATTTGCTTGTCCTAACTTATCGCATGACACCAGAATTCATCAGTAAATGTGCGACAAGTACTATATTGAAGATTATATATTCCAAATGCGTACAAAAGTTTAATTATCCTTCAAAGTGCTAGTGAGAGTGCATGCCAACAGCCACCAATGAAAGGCTGCGCAGTGCTGCTTGCAATCGGCCATATTTTCTTCCTGCCGCTGCTGCCAAACTTCGAGGTGAGGGAGATAACAATAATTGACGGCAATCTACGTCTTGACTGGTTCAGGGAGCGCTGTGAGACAAGCAATAAAAAATACGCTGCGCCTCTGCATCTCGTTGTCAGCAGAAGCGCGCAGACGTTTAGACGTCACTGCATGTGATATGCGACAGAGGTTAAATTGCCCAGAGATGCGTTAGGTGGACTTCTTGTCGTCTTTGTGGCGAGCAGCTGTGGCTGAAAACTAGCATTATCATGTGGTATGGCTGAATTATGAGGCCACAAGAGCAACACATTAGGCAGCTTCAGTGTGGCTAACCTAGGGCGCTATAACGTAAAATGATTCCAAACTGTTTTGATTCCCATTTCTGCAATCAGCCTCCACGATTGGTCAAAACATTTTCGGGCCGCTCCCAACTTCGCCTGTCTGTCACGCGACGTCACGAAAACCGCAATAGCTCCCCATCTGATATAACGTGTACACACTGATTATGGATGATTAAACCGCACAAAAGAAAAATAATCATTCCTGTTTCGATGTCTTTTCACCAGTAGCTCTCTGCTATTGGTCCAATGTTATCCGGCTACGCCCACGTTGCCTGTCTGTCACGCGACGTCACAAAACTGCGAAAACTCACCACGTCAAAGTGACGTGTACGCGAAAAAAATGCATTAATATGCCGAACAAAACTGAAAATTTTTCTGAATAGCCACAGACTTCCCCGTTCCGAAAGGAATCAAAGATGGCTGCCCGCCGATCGCTCAGGCCCTCGCTACTCGCACCTGCCGGTGAGCATGTATTTATTTGCGCATGATAAACCTTTTTGCGTGGCTGTAAAACGTTATCGAGCCCTTTCGGCTTGCATACGACATCGCTCTGCCAACTCTTCCTTGCTGAGGATCCGTTTTAGTGCCATTGTTATCCTTCCGTTTCACGCCGCCGCGATTTTCAACCAGCCACCACTAGCTAAGTAAGGCGAAGCGGAGCAATCGGAGAAGCCGTCACCACCCTCTTCATGCGGTTATCTATTTTCACTGTGCTGGCTCGGCCCCATCGAACCCTCTCCACTAGAGCGTGCTCCTTGCCTCTTGTCAGCCAATTAGATAAGAAAAACCGCTGAGTGTAGACAATGTTATTGGTTTTGAAAGCGAACAAAGGTGACATCCTATAAACGAGGAGAGTGTTTGATTGGGTTGTTCAGACAACGCTGCGGGTTACCGCCCGATGCTTGCGTCGGTGGTTACGTAAATTTGACGTCAGGAGTTTGGAATCAAAACGGTTTGGAATCATTTTACGTTATAGCGCCCCAACGGTTGCCGCCTGAAGAGCGCGAACGGCATGGTCGGCTGTTCGCGTAAAGGCCGGCCCAGCTGTGATACAAGCAATTAAGGGCACTACATAGGGCATTCCTTTGAGTTGCGTGTTGCAATTCCTTTGATAAGGATCATGTAACATCGGTCACATTGTGGTACTAATGCAAAGACGATATTGAAAAAAGAGAGGGAGACGACGAAATATGGCCTAGCGCCGTTATTCTTGGCCTTGGAACGCACGCGGTCTTGAATAATGAAATGAACAAATTGAAAGTTACTTCGCATTGCGTGCTTAAATACTGCCACCCTCCGAGCGATTACTTTCAAGTCTTTTCCTCCACTCAAGGAAGGACTTTCCGTGAACGAGTAGGCTGTCACCAATACATTGTGCTTTTTATGACTAAAGCCGCTCAACGGAAGACTTCTCAGTTAAAGTATTAGGCCTATCACATAATTAAAGAATTTGCCGGCATTCCACACAAATTCATTTGGCCAGCCAGAAATTACTTGCCGCTGCCTGTCCCCAACAAGTTCTATTGGTCTGGAAGCTGTACGCATGCTAAAGGCGCCCATTTCCCGCAATAAGCACCACATCCACCACAAAGAGCGAATGCAAGCGAGAGCCCAAGCTCTACACAAAAATTACTCGAAGAACCCTGACACCCGCTATTCAGATGCGGCAAATTATCGCGCTCGCCATTTCCGCCTGTACTGACTCAGCCGTGATAATCAGCAACTCCCAGGCAGCGTGTCGCAGCTACCAAAAAGGAAAAATCTCGAAGAAAGCCCTAAGCATCCTTACCGAAACCTGTAACCGAATAGGAGGTTATCGTTTAGAGATATACGTCGTCTGGACCCCGGGACAAGAGTCCCTGGAGAGGAACCAAGTGGCCGACGCCGTATTTCGAGAGCATGCAAGCCGGGCTTTCCTGCCAGAGGGGGCCAGAAAGGCGACGAGACAGGAAGACGGCCCGAAGAACTACACCAATATTCTACAGCACCATATACTCGAACGAAGAATGCATCAGCTACGCCATCCTGAAACTCACCAAAGAAGACACAGCTACTGCAAACCAACTCCCATGTTAACGGCATCCTATTAAGGCGAAAGCCTTTAATGGCTTGTACTCGCGGCGTCCGTCCGTGCCCTGGAACGGTTCCATCTGTGGCCTCTCCCCCTCACACTCTCTCAGCAATCACTTGATGGCGCAGCGGCGCATAGCAACTGTTGCGCCGCCACAGATGTGGCCTCTATCAGCACTCACTTGATTACCCTTACACTCTCTCAGCAATCACTTGATGGCGCAGCGGCGCATAGCAACTGTTGCGCCGCCACAGATGTGGCCTCTCTCAGCACTCACTTGATTACCCTTACACTCTCTCAGCAATCACTTGATGGCGCAGCGGTGCATAGCAACTGTTGCGCCGCCACAGATGTGGCCTCTCTCAGCACTCACTTGATTACCCTTACACTCTCTCAGCAATCACTTGATGGCGCAGCGGCGCATAGCAACTGTTGCGCCGCCACAGATGTGGCCTCTCTCAGCACTCACTTGATTACCCTTACACTCTCTCAGCAATCACTTGATGGCGCAGCGGTGCATAGCAACTGTTGCGCCGCCACAGATGTGGCCTCTCTCAGCACTCACTTGATTACCCTTACACTCTCTCAGCAATCACTTGATGGCGCAGCGGCGCATAGCAACTGTTGCGCCGCCACAGATGTGGCCTCTCAGCACTCACGTGATCACCCTTACACTCTCTCAGCAATCACTTGATGGCGCAGCGCAGTCGAGTTAGTCGGATGGCTGCCAAGCGGCCCGGTGATGATTCCACGGCAAGCGGTTCGGAGAAGCGCCCCAAGAATGTGGATTCTCCAGATACCAAACCCCACAAGAAGAATGAACCAATGCGCATGCGGCGGTAGTCAGTCGAATGGGCACAGGCTTTTGCCGAACACACTTTAGAATTTACAAAGTGTCCTTCAATTTTCATATGATATCTCCAACTAAATTCCCGTACCTCTGCAAGTTTTGCAGAGTCCCGGGCACCCTGCGCCGCATGGCAATGGAGTGCTCGGAACACGCGATATCCCCGCAAAAACCGAAGATGGCCGGTGAAAAAACAGCCGAATCAGACAGGACGGCAGAGGACAAGGAAGAACTGTGGGAGGCCATGCTGTCTTGCCCAGGGCTGGATGACCATCGAAAGTTGGTGGACCGGGCCAGGGTGGAAGCGAGAGCCCAAGAATTACTGGAATGAGGAAGCCACCCACCTGAGGGCGAGGAAAGGTCTCTTTCTCTTTATCGCTAGTTCATAAAAAACATTTATCTCTGTATTTCTCTCTCTTACATTTTATTTAATCACTGAGACCCTTCTCGTGGAATTAGTTACAGTTTATTGTATTTTATATTTTTATAGCATTCGTGATTTCCCCATCACTTTGAAACAACCACAAAACGGAGTCCAAAGTACTGGTTATATACGTACAAATATTAAGCACTTTCCACTTAGCGGTTAATGGCAGCAATGGTTTCACTCCAGCGAAGTTTCTGCGAAACTCTTCAATTGACGAGAAATAATTTCCACTGACTTCAACAACCCTTAAACTGTCATTCCCTAGATAACTCGGTCGTCCACGGTCGCACTGCCCATGAAACTACCAAGCATACTCTCTTTTTTTTTTTTGAGCAAACTTCCTGCAACTCCAAAAACAACTACTGCAGAAAAGAACATTGGGTACCTGTTGCGCCATCTATGAAGAGCTCAGTTCAAGAATGATGACCAGCACAGTATGTAGTTTCGTATCTTAAGCAGCACGACGGAAAATGACGTATGTCGCGTCTAACATTATCAGCAACATGATGGCGGACCTGGTAAATGCGTTATTTGGTTAATTTCTGTTTTCTAGGCGGAGACGAGAGGTGTTACACCACACAGATACATGTATGCCCTTGCGTCTGCGATATCACTGTTGCAAATATTTGTAATGCCATGCATTCTTCTCCGAGTCCCACAAGTTTTTCTGGAGTTTCTTGGTGTTTTGCCATCCTGCCGTCTTCGTGGGTAAGCGAGGACACAGACCACTACCGCCATCTCCAGCCAAGGATGGGGAGAAGCTGAGGCCAACTGTGGCCGCCGAGATTACGGGAACTGGCAGGTTTTGCACTGGCCGTTCAATTCGCACGGAGAGAGCGTAAGTTCATTTGCGGGCGTGGCGGCGGCCTTCTCCGCGCCGGGGCACTTGCAACAAGGGCTTGTCATGCGTCGAGGAGGCTTTCGGGCGTTCCAATAATGTTGCTGCGGCTGGGATGAGGGGAGAAAAAAGTTATTTTGCTCATTATATGATCCCTTACTAATTTGGAAATCACGGCTCAAGGTGTAGAGGAGCAAAGTATGTGTTCGCGCATGCTTATTCTCAAATGTGTGCGTGTGTGTTTTTCTGCGCACATACTCCCACTACATTCACGTAGTGGTGGCGTGTGACTACGGTGTCGCGCGGCTGGTCAAAAGTAAATACGCCCACGTACCGTGCATTGGCACGTAAACTCCAGGATTTACTTTTATTTGACGTGGAAGTGCAATTTTTCTACAAGAGTTCGTCATATGTCAAAAGCGCACTATACTTCTGAATTTGCGGGCTATATTTATGTTTATCGTTTAGTGAGCTGGTTTCAAAGCTGCAGATGAGTCGTTTGCTGGTGTCGGCGCTTGCTTCCGTCTGTGCATTTGGCCGTCGTGTCAGTCTGTCAAGCAAGGCGTAGCATGATCCACTAACAGCAACCTGCCGCCATTGTCGTGTACTGAGATTTACGTGCATGTTAGCAAACCCCAGATGGTCAAAATTAATCTGCAGTCCCCCACTACGGCGTACCCCATAATCATACCGTGTTTTTGGCACGTACACCACAGACTGTATTATTGTTATTATCATTTAATCATTTTTGTCCAGGGTTGCGCGCTTTGACATGCATCAGCTGACAAGTGAAAGTATACAAAATTTTGATACAAGAGTACAGCAAGAAAAGTTTTCATGCTTTTCTATGTGCCTATAGTGTTGCCTTTCTCCGCCAACGGGTTAACCTAACTCTCAGGCTTAAGTATGCTAGTCCAAAGGCGGATATTCAAAGTGAAGTATCAGTGAAATTTCCAAACGCACAAGGAACGTCTAAGTAAAGCGCAGCAAGCTTTAATAAAGGTTTCCTTGCGGGTTCAAGAACATCCGTGTCTTGTGCTGCCTCAGTTTACATGCCACTGCCTGCTGCAGTATCAAGATTCGACGTAGCGAGAAATTGTGCCTGAAGCGTGAAGTGATAAATTATGCAATTATTTACTGGTTTATTACTCTATGCACTTGCCGCCCAAGTATGCATTACCGTAATTATAAACAGTAATAAATAAAGTGCGAATTGTAGCCAGCACGAAAATATTAGTCACATTTCCGTGTATCTGCCTATGGCATCTTTATTTAATTTATTTTCTCAATAGATTTTCACGAATACCTTACCTTGCATTTCGGAAGCTAATAGGCAACGGAGGAACGAAGGTTACACGAACGCAAAACAAGAGTTCGTCAACAAGGAAAAAAAAATCATAAACTTAACAAAATCATGTTTTTTCACAACGCAATTGCACGCAACACCAATGCGGTCAATAGAAGAAGTACGATACAAATGAAACCTAAAAGAAATTAAATACGGTAGAATTCATCTACGTTGGCTATATAAGTATGCTAATAGCCGAAACTCTTTCAGGCCACTTGGTTGTAAAAATATTCCGCAACACGGGAGAAGAGAAGCAATGCGCACGTTGCGATCTCGCGCGGTCGGCCTTCTACGGCCACTTGCGCAGGCGCCACAGCCCTAGGCTAGCACAGCGTCAACCAACAGCAGCAGCGCGCGTGCAAGGTCCACCGAAATAGGTAGCGAAGCTTCGGGCGAAAAGCGGTTCAGAACAAGTTGTCACCGACATCAGCAAGGGCGGTTATGGGAGCAGCGATTGTAGCGCGACTGTGTGAGGAGGGAACGAACATTGGCAAAGAAAAAAAGCGTTTTTTAAGTACAACGAGACAAAGTTTCATTCATTGAACGAAAATTAAATTTCCAATCATGTTTATATACGCGTGGCGAGAAAAAAAAGACAACTCTATTTTACTTTTTCATTATCAATAAATGCCCCTTTTCAGCGCCAACCATAGGAGACACTGCTATCACTTGCTGTGGCAGCACTTGAAGTGTGCAGAAAGGCGCGCTCGTAAAGTTCACCTGTTACAATACGCCCGCCTGAATCGTTGTGTTGTTTTGCTTTTCGACGTTTGTCTGAATTTCGTGGCGCGGGTAGTTTCATCGTTTCTTAACCTGTTCCGTCAAAAGAAGTGCGGTACGGCCATCAGAAAATTGTTTACTTTAGCTGATTTTGTGCGGCTGCTCTGGCCGACGAGCTTCGCGTCCGACGATGGTACCAGCCGTCAGAACCCAAAGCATTCCTCGGGCTCCAAAGAAAGTATGTTGTGTGCAGCAGTGCAATTTCGACACCCGTACGGCTCTGTATCGCTTTCTGCGGTAAAAGCTCCAAGCGCCCATCAAGTCGAATGGCGGGGCATTTGAATATACAGCTCTAATGGCAGACCAGCAAAAGACATTTTGCGCCGTTGAGGACAAAGTGACCTCACTTCTGTTTTTAATGGATATGGCGTCACATTATTCTTTCTTCCGCCGGAAGTGTTCCCTCGTCACACAGATGGTGCTAAATCAATACCACCTAGATAGCACAAGGCCTGTTCACTCCGATCCATGACGTCATGCTACCTGGCCCGAAATTTCCATTGCCAAGGCTGGCGTGACGAAAGCGGTGACGTCAAAATCACTGTTGCTTACTCGGGAGCGTCTCCATTAGATTACATGGCAGTCGAGCCAGGTAGGATGACGTCATGGATCGGAGTGAACAGGCCTTGTGCTATCTAGGTTGTGTTGGCTAAACCCCATGAACCACTGATGAACCGCCATGTTTTGAACGTATTCTATTGACCCTTTTCCCGGCGCTTCCATGTGCGCTGCCATGTTTCATCCCGTGTTGACGCGTCCATTGCTTGCCTCAGCTGCCTCCGTGTTTACAATGCAAGCGCGTGACGCCGGTGCGGCGCAGAAAACCTCCGTTTCGACGCATACCATAGACGGTGACTGTGTGGACGACACGAAGCTTTGGTCAAAGCTTTAGAGGATATGTAAGTTATTTCAGAGCTCATTACGCCCTTTTCAAACGGCGCGAGCAGCGCATACGGAGCTTGTACTAAAAGTGGGTCTATAATTGTATTCCAAGCTGTCCAAACTTTCTGCTTATGAATTAAATCAGGATCAGTGTGCTCTTCGTTCTGCTAAACCTCATGAACCTGTTACACTAAATTCTGGGAAACGTCGAAAAGCAAAACAACACAACGTTTCAGGTGGGCGTATTGTAACAGGCTTGTCATGCTTCTGACTCAGTACAGTTCTTCGGTTCCTCGGTGCGGTTCTGATTGTTCATTTTCAGCCTTCGCGGGTGTGCTCTGTTGCGATAGATTAGTTCTTGCTACGCACAAAGCTTGGAATGTAAATGTGTACTTTGTGGTAGCTTGTATAGCAATGACGTATTATCGCTAGTCCCTCGCTTACTCTGTGGACCGTCACGAAACGTTCAGCTTCCAACATTCGTGTCTTGTCTCGGTGTAGTCGCCGTCACCCATGCTTCGGCGCATTGATTCAAGTGTGCGCCCATTCACTTATTATCAATACGCTGGCGATAGTGTGGGTAATTTTGCGTGCGAGTAGGGGTGGATGTCTTTAGATAACGTGCGAGAAGCTTACTATGCCAGTAAGTGGCGCTACTTCCTTTTGTAGCGATTAAAAATTAAATTATGGGGTTTTACGTGTCAAAACCATGATCTGATTATGAGGCACGCTGTAGTTGGCGACTCCGGAAATTTGGTCCACCTGGGGTTCTTTAACGTGCAACTAAATCTAAGTACACGGGTGTTTTCGCATTTCGCCCCCATCGACATGCGGCCGCCGTGGCCGGAATTCGATCCCGCGACCTCGTGCTCAGCAGCCCAACACCATAGCCACTGAGCAACCACGGCGGGTCCTTTTGTAACGAGCGGTACTCACTCTTAAGTGCCGACCTTGCGGAGTTGATGTCCTTTCTTTGGAGGCTAGCTATACAGCGCTAGCCGATGAATTATCTTTTTTTTTCGTGTCCTTGAGGGAAGCCGTGTATCACGAAGGGCCGGCAACACAGGCGGTCCTTATGTAGTAGCGGCGACAATGGTTGATTCCATTTCTTAATATGCGAATCACTATTTTCGCAGCAAACTACCGCACACGTCTTCCCTTTATCGTTACACATTTTGGAGTATGAATTGGGAACAATGCATTAGCGAACACCCAGTTGCATTTCCTACAGATGATCGCGCAGTAGCAGGGCAGAAGCAGTAATGGTTTCGTATTCGTGCGCATTCGCCGAGGCCACTCGTTCTTCTATCTCGTTCTTCTTCAAGCGCCATCTCGTTCTTCTATAGCAAACTGCTCCGCAAAAAGGGTCAATACAAACTTCGCTACCAGGTATATTTACCTCGGCGTGGGCGCCAGATGACAGTTTTTTTTTTCTGTCGAGCATGACAAAAGGCTCGGCCGAAGCAGGACCTGCCAGCGCGCGCAATACCGGGAACCATGGGCGAACGAAGGGGACGTCGGAGGAAAACCTGCAGATCTCGTTAAGTGTAAGTTGATCACGCATGTCTGGCATTTTCTGCGAGCGTATCCTCTTTCGACGCACCCTTTTGGCGCTATCGTATTTCCTGGAGCAAGAGGCGCGAACGAGCGTCGCGAGCTCCGGCTTGGGTTGGCGGCCGTGAGGCGACGACGGCGCGGATGATCTGTGGGAAGCACATGACTAGGCAAAAGTTCCATTTCATCAACGAATAAATAGCTGGAGCAATAGACACGGCCGAGCGTCGTGCTGGCTCGGTTTTACTCTCGGATTCTTAAACTACTAGGCATTAAGAAAACGACCGGGCTCCACCAGCGCGACGCGCGTCGGCGTCTCGTACTGCAGCGATTCGTGCAATGCTTCGCATTACATAGATGTCAGCTACAGTTGAATCTGCCACAAATTTTTATCATGCAACCTTCATGTGTAAATGTAACGGGCACAATAGCAAATGCGCATGAACCCAGCGAAAAGCTAAACAAAGGTTACAGAGCTCCCTGCAACAAATGGCGTAAAAGATGGGACCAGCATTACTTTTCGATCCTCCACGCATTCTTCCTGAGTACTTGTACATATGCGAAAAAATATATAAGAGCCTTGCGCAGCACTGGCTCATCTAGAATACTAGGAACTTATTTTAGCAGAAACCATCCTCGATGATTATCTGTGTCAATGCGAGGCATTTCTTCCCTGCACGTGGTGCAAGGCCCGAACAAACGCACGTCCTCCTGAGGAAACGCTCACTCCAGGACCGCCACATCCGCGGGCCGCGACACCCTGACGACGTATATGATCGGAACCAGAGGTGGTCGCAGGCGCTACAAGCCGTACCTAATTCGTTTGACATTGTGCTTTTGGAAGTTCGCTCGCAGCGCGCAAGTGGTGGTCCCCCAATCAGCACCGTTTCGTGTCGGCGGCCTGTTCAGCGGCCCTTCGCCTGGCGTGCGGCTTGTTTGCGAACGCGCGTAGCTTCTCTTGTTGCTCGCGCTCCACGGCCGCGCGTATCACATCGACACGTCGCCTCGTCTCCTTACCCGCCGCTTCGGTACGCATCACATAGCTCTGTAGTCTCCGCAGAGCCTTTCCAGTCTTACATTCCACATGCGCTTCATACTTGCGAGGCCTCATTGGTGTATCTGTAAGTAGAGGCTACGCGCCACATAGCGCAGCTAGTGCAACCGAACCGCGTCTATTTGTGGCGCGCCCACCCATACCAGCGAGTGTAGGAAGATGAGGCGCCGAGCTAGTAGCGTCGCGTGAGTGGGCGCATGGGAGAGCGTGGGCATGCGCATGGCGCAAGGAGGGCCAATAGCGGCCAGCGAGTGGACGCATGGGGTTCGCGCACATCGGCGACAAACTCTGCGACATTGAACGGCTTCGCGTTTGACCTTGGCCCTGACTAGTCAAATAAATGCTTCGCAATTAAAAGACTAGAAGACGCATGGACCTGTCGCAACCAGACTTGTGCACATTACAGAAAAAGAGTAACCGATTACCATTACAAGTACTTCTTAGAAAAATGTAATTGAATGCAGCTACTTATTACGGCGCGACGAAAGTATTTGAGTAATTACTAGATCGTAATCGATTACTTTAACGTTAGCCTCCCTACCTTTAAAACACTGTACATAAACAGTAAGTAGAACGTGCTAGCCTGCATCTTTTAATGGCGTCCTCTGCAGCCGTTCATATGTTGTTTACGTTCACTGATTTTTGCTTTTCACATTATTGTCCCTGCAATATCCCCACCCTTTTTTTGTGAAGATATGCGCTAGCGACACTGAAAACTCACGCGATGTGCGCGCTGGAAAGCTGGGATTTCTTTTGACGTACGAACACTTTGGCTCACAAGATTGCGATTACCCAACGCCGGAATGCTCGGGTCTGGGTCCTCTATGAAGCGTAGCGTTTCATTGTTGAAGTTGAAGTTGAAATTTATTTGCATCATCACAATGCGGGAATGCTCGGGCAAAAAGTGAAAATCCATTCACATAAGTAGCGTCCGAGCCCCCATATACAAGGCATACAAAAAGGGCTACAATATACACTAACGAGGCATTTTAACTGTTTATTATTGCAGGTCAACGTCTAGTGTTATACAGTGTTATATAATACGAACAGCTTGACAATAATTATAAATACATAAAAAACTCTAACAGCAGTGGAAAATAGTACTGACATTATGGAATGAAATACTGTCGTATGTTACGTATGCTGAACATTTACACATGAAGGTTTTGGGAAATTAGTCTGTTTAACTGCAAGTGAATGACGTAACATTTGCCGCCATGCTGAGTACGACAAAATGGCACCTGCGAATACTCTTCACTGCGGAATGGATATACAATGGTATTCGTTTTCAGCGATGATATGCTCAGAAATGCATGCTGGGGCTAGGCAAAGACCCTCCCGATAAGGCTAGTGAAAATTGAAAGGTTGTCCATAGGGGATTCTCTCGCATCGATGTCCGATGTGGCCATTGCTATCGATCCATACAAGCGCCGTTTCAATTTCTCTGTCCGCATCTGGTGACCCTCTGCCCGGCGCCCTTCCCTCATTAGCCATTTAGACATCGACTAATAATTGTAACGCACGCCGTCAAACGTTCACGTACTTTGGCAAAGTGGCGAAATCTGAACTGTTTTTTTTTTTTGTTCTTATAAAGCTCCATAATATCCCGCTGTAATAAAGTTGTTCATGTGTCACAATCACAAGTATAGACGTATATGAATCGCGTATACTATGTCAAATAGATAGACACATGTGCGTTTAATAGCCCAAACGTTCTCTCTCTGTCAGTGACAGAATCTCATAGACTGCACGAACCGAAGAACAATTGAGCAGGAACTCTTAGCGCCTATGAAGGTCGCGTAACGACGCTTCCAGGAGAGACAGCGAGAGAGAGAGAGAGAGAGAAATTTAATATAAGAGAAACGCTGAGAGGTGGGACTTTCTAGAGAGGTGGGCGAATCGGTAGGCCTGTCATTTCAGGTCAGTGAGCCATTCCTGCAGGTCACTAATTGTAGGAAGAAGGCCACCCATGTACATTTTGTCATCCCTTTGCATGCTGTAGTTCCCGCATAATTTAAGTGCTCAAGATTGCGTCTCCTCTTATAGCTTGTTTCACCAAAAATGTACCTGGTTACATGTAATTGGTTACTGAAAAATGTAATTGAATTACAGTGAGCGTTACCGAGTAAACAAAGTAATCGTTAAATTACAATGTTACCAAAGACGTAATTGATTACAACTAATTAATTAATGTGTTATAAGTTTGGTCGCAACGACGACGAACTCACATTGCGGTAATAAACGACAGTGAAGCCGGCGCGCTTTCATATCCGGGTTCCTAGTTTGGACGCCGCTAGCAGCGCGCGCGACTTTCCGAAAATGTTATTTGCTGCCGCAATAAAAATTATTCGCGCATTCGCGTGCAGCCTCATCCACTTTCCAACTAACTATAACCCTTCAACCGGCGCTGGTGTTTTACTGAAGCTTGAGTCACTGACTATAGATGTGTCACTCAAAAGCAGGCGTGCAAACAAGTGCGCAGGAAAGGACGCCGACTATCAACTGAACAGTCGCAAAATGGAAGAGTAAAGGGAAGGCGCAGCTTACCAGCGCATGCTCAAGGGAAAGGATCGTAAACTTGACAATCTTCGATACGCGGCGGCACTCGTGAGAGATAACTCTTTAGGCATAGCAATCCTACGTCGGTGTTTGTGTTGTTCCTTTGGTCCATATTAAACGCCTACTTTACATTAATATGCATAACTACTGATTTGCTCTTCTTTTAGTTGTTCTACCAATACGTTATTCGGAGGGAGCATGGCCGGACTGAAAATCCTGATACCTGAAATCACATCAGACTGCTGTGAGGTCCACAAGTGCATCTTCATACAAGATAGAAAATTGTAAACGGTATAACAAGAATTAAGCAAATTACTATTACAGAACTGTGTTATTTGTAAGTATTATTGATGTCACTAATGCTTTAAAACCCCCACTAATATTTCAAAAATTGAGCCTCAACAACATGTATTAGCCTTGAGACAGTAAGGCAGTTGCGTAGTCTCTATAACTTGCCAAACTGTTGTCTTCCGTCTTTCTCATAGAACTAAAAACAGCTTTAGAGAAGGGAAACTTTACCTTCCACAGCGGAAGGCAAATAAGCAGCGGAAGCGCACGGAGCTTACGACCGAATATGACAGATGGCGCAACACTCCCAGGAACTAGTCATAGCCAGAAGTAAATTTCGACACAGGTTAATTGAAAGTGTAAATGGATAACACGGAGACATCGAAAACAATGTGAGAGAAACAGAGACAGTGAATTGCATGCAAGGAATGAAAACAAAAAAGACCATGGAGATTTACATCAATGAGAAGAAAGAAATCAGAAAGAAAAATTTGTAGGATCACACGAAGAGAAGTGCCTTGCTATTTTAGACTCGAGCTGGTTGCCTACGGACAAAAACATAACGGAGCAAATATTCGTCAAAAGATGAGGCATGTGTATGCTGCACCGAAAATCCGGAGACCATTCAGCACATCCTAATAGAATGCGAATAGAGAACAGTAGGTAACGAACACCTTCCAGAAGCGGTTGGATTTAAAGTTGACGGAAACATCAATGGGTCAGCAGTCGAGATAAGCAAATACCTTTAGAGTATTGGTGGGAAAAAATGAGGGAAGTGATTGATTCGACCGGATCCGTTACAAGCATAGGTAGTTGTACAAGGTAGACAAGTGTTGAGCAGAAAAAAAAAAGACGTTAGAGAGATGCGTACAAAAATGCTAGAATGAAAAGCATGTAAAACATACTTGAATAACTCAAGCAGGCTAGGTGACCATTTGTCACGGCCCTGTTTCGAAGGGGATGCTAATAAATTATTATCATCATCATCGTAATCATCAGCGGGAACAGCTTTTATTTTGGGGTGGCGGCGGGCAACGCGGAAGGCTCGTAACCGTACGCGGTAATGTTTCTTGCCGAGTTGGAATGGTCCTCGTCTTCAGACGTGTACTCGTCGCTGGTAGAGGCACCAGAACTCGAATCCATGCTCGCGATGACGGCGTCGGCGCGCTACGAATGACCGTGGCGGCCGGCTGGCTATCCGACGAGGGTGTCGTGACGCCACGCCTTCCAAGTCCCGCGGGTCGGACGGCGCTGCGCGCGCTCACAAAAACGCCGAAAATAAAGCCATCGGCTCAAAAATGAGCTAAATGACTACTTCTTTTGGGTGCAATCACACACTGAGGATTCATTTTCAGCATTTTCGTAAAATTTTCCGATTTTGTGTCCGTATCCCTTTAAGGAACCATAGCTTACGCAGGGCTGATGAAGAAATGTCCAATATATGCTCTGACCAAGCAAGCTTATTACTTCACGCCTAAGCACTTATATTGGTAAACTTCTAATACAGGCTGGTTATGGAGTTGATAAGAAAAATAACTGGGACATTTTTTCGTTGTGACACGTAAAAGTGCAATTTTCTCCGAATTCAGCGCCATACCCCAACGCATACACCAATCATCGATTGCGAAAAGACTTTTCTGCAACAAGAAATGATCATTCGTGGATGATATTTTCTTAAAAACAGCACAATCACCAGCAAACATTCTTATGGATACATCGTGAGGCACCACGTCCACCAAATCATTAACATAAAAAGAAACAATAGCGGACCTAAAACACTCCCATGTCGAACGCCCGAGGTAACAGACAAGCGCCACTAGACGGACAATGATCAATTTCCACAAACTGCTTTCTATCGGCTAGGTACGAGGCAATCCACTGAATAATGTACAAAGGTAACCCTATAGACTCTAATTTATACAATAATTTTCCATGAGGCACTCTATCGAAGGCTTTTGATAAGTCGAAAAACAGAATGTCAATTTGACCGGACTGGTCAAGTACACTCGATATCTCGTGTACCGTCGAAATAAGCTGTGTGGTTGTAGATAGACCCTTTCAAAAGCAGTGGTAATGGGGAGACAAAATACTGTTTTTAATAACAAATTGGTTGGTTTTTATAACAAATGCTTGCTTAAAGATGTGCAGCCCTTCAGCAAGCAAAAATTAAAATCTGACTTCTTAAAGCGAATAGGTTTTTTTTCTGACTGAGGGCCGTTTTTCTGGTTGGTAAGACGGCGGTGATTGTCGGTGGTCGGACTCGAGAAGGAAACAGTTCATCCGTTCGCTCTCTCACTCGTTCGTTCGGTTAACCGCTTTCCTTGAAATCATTGTGAATGGTTCGTGCACAAGTTTGTTTCTGTACAGTACCTTAAAATCTTTGCCGTAGCAACGATGTATATCGCCCAAGAACGATAGCCATGAGATAACCTTACGAATGTATCCGCTCCTATCGGCCATACTGCGTGCTCCCAACCGATGAATGTCTTCAGCCACCGCAGCAGCAAAAAACAAACTAAACGCTACAGGAAAGTACACTTCCAGCGCAAAAAAAAAAAAACGATAGGTACTGATGAAGAAGAGCCCGCCGCCGCAGGTACAAGCCACAATGCAGCGGTGTTATCTTCCCGGACTTTCGCCAAGTAGTCTGTGTACGCAAGGAGGTTTCTTTTAGTGCCGTGTGGTTGGCCGCAGGATGCAACACTGGCAACACAAACCTTTCGCTCATCTCAGCTAGTGGGCACTAGCAGTGAGCACTTAGCAGTTGGCGATCGTTATGACAGGTCGTTCCTCGGCCACAGTATAATACTCGAAAGTTTACAGCTCTTCCCCACAAGACTGCTGCGGAACATATCCTGTGACCGTGAGTTACACCTGAAATGGTTCATTCATATACAGATAAATGCTTGGAGCACCTTCAATTTAAAATAATCATTAAGCTGCAGATAAGGTGAAGTGATTGTGTTCGCTGAAATTGATAATGTGCCGTATGATAGATACACGGAAGAACAAATTTTTTCGTACTAGACTTCGTCTTTTTTCTTTTCTTATGCAGTAAACCTAACCAGCATTCTCTCTTTACGGCTCTGCCTGCATACTTGTTGGTAAAGTGTTGATAGATAGCATTTTACAACAACGTATGCGTATTACCGTTACCGTAACACTGACATACTTTCCGCATAAATTAAGACAGCTGTCATAGCTACGCTTTTCGACGCTGTGTTCAACCTGAAAAGGACAGAGACATTTTCGTGTTCCGCAACAGCTGTCGTAAAAAAAAACCATGAATAACCCTTAATGAAAACTGTGGCATACCTGATATGTTTCGTCTTTATGCCTGCACCGGAAGACATCATTTTTTTAGTTAGGTTGCCTACACTTTACCTGAACACAGCGGTAAAACACGATGCCACCAGCGACGCTGCCTTCTACCGGTGCCTCCCGGTTTACAATAATAGTAATTCATGTTGTTTTCTCCAAAGAACTCGAATAATGTCTTCACCGGAATCGCGGCGATAAGATATGTACGCACCTGCCCGGAAAGGTCGACCAATATGTTTGACGAACACACTTGTCGAGTAAGCAGTGCATGTTGCATTTCCTGTATCTTTTCGCCAATGGTGCGTGTCCCTTTCATTCTTGGCCTCTCCTTGTCTCTTCTTATTGATTGCTCAATGATGATACGTAAAGCACCCGTCTTTGCCCCTGACAGATGGTTGGCACCGACGACGTGTTCCAGAAATTCGGCCCATGGCACTACTCAGTGATGGCATTCTGCTTCTTGCGGGGATTTCCCGCCGCCTACCACGCCATGGCGCCAACGTTCACCGCGCCACACCTGAAGCACTGGTGTGCGAAACCTTGGCAGCTGGCAAACTGGTCTACCGAACGGTGGCTGGAAGAGGGAATGCCCTGGGAGGAGCGTAAGTCCATACGGCTGCGCTTTTCTGGCTCAACAGCTCCGCGAGAAAAGCCTTCGCCGGTGAAAAGAATGCTAACTTTGGCTGGTTAGCACATGTCATGCCTAAATAGAATAATTGCGCATGAGATAGGACAAACGGAATGAGAAACGGCAGTGATGAGTCCATTCATCCTGTGTGTCCTGTCCACATGCGCTGTTAGTTTATTTAGCTGTAACGTAAGCACATTCTCAGGAGGCACGAATTTCAACAAAATCACCAAGAGATTAACGTAGCTAAACAATCTAGAATAAAGAAGACAGACACCGCATGCACTTTGTGGTGGCCATTGACTTTTGCGTTACCCAAAATTCATAATGCAATTGTGCCAACTCGCCCAAATGTTGCAGTTAAATATAAAGAAGTCGACAGCACAACGTTTTAAAATGTACAACATATGGCTGTGCGAATTTAACATAAATAAAATGAAGTTGGCGCCATCCATGTATAAGAACCTAAATTCAGTTTAAGCGGGGAATGAGTGAGAACCTTGCTTATCACAACTGCTAGGGAAGGTGCCGTGTCCTAGTACACTAGCGTTTCTGCAGTCTGGACTCTTTTCGCAGTGAACTTGATATGTGTAATTTTTTTGTGGAAAGGCACCATACTAACACGTATTTTCGAAAATTACAAGAAAAGGAACTTATGTTGAGCACATAGCCGACGAATAGCGTAACTAGCAAAGTTTGTGAACGTTTGCAAACATTTAGCACAAAGAAATGACATAGTAGAAGGAAAATTATATTCTGTGAATCGATGCTTCAGTACGCATGCCACAGTGAAATGCATTTTTACTCGTAGCCTTAATTGAAACTCAAAAGCACCGAGTACGCTAACCTTAGGCGTAGTATTTGAATAATACAAGGGTGCAATTAGGGTTTCGTATTTTAGACGTTGCTAAAGATTTCAACGGCGTTTTGTGTGTTTGCGCACCCACGTGCGTTTTGTTCTTGTTCGAAGTGTAGTGGGCTGGTTAGTCCTGGAGATCTCGAGTGTTTAACAATATGCAAGTGTTCAGTCGTAAAAAAAATCTCCCTTTTGGTTCCCTTCTAGATGCCGTATTGCGTAAGACTAGAGAGGCTGATAACGCAAGCCGTGTCTAGGCAGGATATTCTGGCAAGTGTATGATTCTTGAATGGAGCACTGCAAACAGCAAAAAAAACAGGTATTTCCTGAGTCCTACCGAATGTGTGTTCTTGACTTCCGTCGCACTGCTGGCTGCAGTAAACAAACCCCGATGACGTTGTAAGTTAGCAGCCACAAACGCATGCGAAGTAACTGAGAGTTCCGAAGACCCGGCTACCGCCACAGCGAACTGTGCGTACTTGAAGTCTACTCCAGAAACCTTCATCCCTCGAGACACATCCACTGCGGTGCCTCCGCGTGAGACATCGAAGGCCCAGAGCAGTGAGAGAGGCCGTGGAAGCGTGAACAAAAGACATGGTAGTATTCTGCGTACGACCCATTCTACAGCGCGTCCCCACTAACAACCATGCCGACAAAATTCAATCAAATTCTGACGTTGGCTGCCGCGGAGCCTCTAGAGGTTGAGCCAGCACGCCAGTCCCATGTCCGCAACGCCTGAGACGCCCACCTCTATTACCGCTGTAGGCGTAGCAGGAATCGGCTGCAGTTTGCTTGTGAGACAAGATATTGACTACTACAATAAAGTGATGCCTAAAGTGCGCCTTTTCTGAGCTGTAGTACTCAATGAAATCACTGACGCTCTCGCAGGCGGACAGCATACACCCAGACAACACAATAACATCCTCAGGATGTCCTGAGTATGTCACCCTGAGCACGTTATGATGTCCTCTGAACGTCCTCTAATGTACTAGAGTTGCACTAATCCAGTCCTGTTGTCCGGCCTCATAACAACCTCAGGACGTCCTGGAAACAAATTTTCAGGACTTTTTCAGTTCGTTTTGAGTATGATACTTTGCAGGGCTGGTTGGGTACTGCATTTCATAAAATCATCTGTAATTGCTGCTTATAAACTGTTTTCAATATTTTTTTCGTGCATTCAGGGTCAACGTGTTTCCGGGAGCTTTTGTTGGAATAAGCACTGCCCCTAGAAACGCACATAGGCACGGCTCAGTTGCTGACACAAACAATGAAATGAAGATAATCATTTATTTGTAAATTATGACATCAATCGTGTTGGCAACTTCTTTGCCCAGCGTAGTAGTCCGCAAAGGAACCTAGAAAAAGATAGTCAACAATGAATCAGTATAATGACGAGTAGAACAAGTGTATATGCTGTCCCTGAACTTACGAGATTGTGTGTTCTACTGCAAGTAATTACATAGGTTGTTCCCGTACTTGTGGTAAGATGATAACATGTTATGAATAAACAATGCACTGGGTCGGCCGCGCCGTGGAACGAACAAAGTTCTACCACCATGCCTGCAGCTTGACCCGTAAATGAAAGCAAAGTTGTAGCAGCGCGATTGATCAGCTGGCACCATGCCATCACTATCGGCCGTCAGCACACAACTTACACGTTCGCATCGTTCCAGTGAACGCGATGAAGTGTCCAAGCATATTTGCTCAAGATCCAGCTATGGAATTTCGCCGTGCATGCTGCGTACCGGCCGAGGAGCCCAAGGTGGAAACATGGCGAAATAAACGAGAGGGAAGACGACACAAGCAGCGAGTAGCAACTGAAGGGTTCATTCTGCACTGAGCAAAATTCAGTGTGATAGAGACAGAGAGCACCCCAAAAAACTCGAGGCAATCATTGTGATCACGAACACCGGCAAAAACGGCATCACACAAACCAACAAACGCACAAAAGTCGAAAACGGCGTCATTGCGAGACAAGGGAATACAAGACAGGCTTGCGCGTGAATGAAGAAGCGAAAAAGGAAAAGAAAAACAATTCGCTAGTACACACGCATGGCGAGCGAGAATCGGGAACGAGACAGGAGATTATACCAAGTGCAAAATGAACCCCTCAGTTCCCATTCAGCGCATGTGCCGTCCAATCGCTCGAGCGTCCACGTCTTTTGCGCGGCAAATCAATTTTATTGAATGCCGTAACATTGTCAACATGTTTTGGCACAAAATACCACTCGGCGAATTCTGGAACTGGAGCTCATGAGCTCATCTACCAGCAATATCAAGCACCCATAAACGCGAATTTTGCTGATGCATAGGGGCTCAGTCTTATATCTTTAATAAACGAAGGAATTAAGAGAAGACTCACCTCCACTCATGCCTCCAATACATGCTGCCATCTTGATTTCAACAGTCGCTTGGCTTGGCTTGGCTAGCTTGATCCAATACTAGCTGTGATGGATTGGTAAAATGTCCTCTTTCGTTTTGGAATTACGCCCTGCTGTTTGAGATGGAACGCGGGTACACGAACCGCTTACCCAAGCAGGGGTGAATAAAAATTAAAAAAAAATAAAAAAAAACTTTCGACAATATAAATTTGACTTTTTATAATACGTATCTGCTTGCTAGACAACGAAAGTGACGAATTGTATTTCAAACTGTTATCGTCCGCAGTACGTCTCCGCAAGGATGTTTTCCGGACATTGCATTGTCCTCATAAAGTGCCCGAAAAGACGTTTCTCGGTTGGTCCAGTGGACGTCGTCCTCAGTACGTCCTAAAGACATCACAAATTGTGTGAGGCCTTTGTGCCATTTGAGGACGTCCTCAGGACGTCGAGTGTTGTATGGGACAGCGACGGTGTATGCAAGGCCTGACTTGCTTGCTTGGTTCTTTCATGACAGCAACGAGAAAGGAACTTCAATTTTTACTTAAGTGCGACATAATTGTGAAATGTGAAAAACAAACGAGAATTTTATGACTAGCGGCGACCTAATCACAAGCTCCATCGACCACCTTGCTGACTACCAGCGACCGCCTATACCCCCCTTCCTGCGAGCAATGACATTAGCAAGGTCTATAGTGCGGTGCGCGCTTTCCTTTAGAAAGTTGGCCGAATCAATGTGGCTAGTGTGCAACAAAAGAGCATTGTGGAAAAAATAATAGATTTGCCCTTTTTGCCAAAAACGCAGTCGGCCCACTAGCGGAGGAGATACAAGATTAGGCTTAGTGAAACTCCGCTCGCTTGTTCGTGTCACGTGTTGCGAATCGACGTTTGCTGCAAATTGGACGGGGAGTCTGTTCCAGGCGTCGTTCGGCGGATCGTAGATAGGATAGTATAGGGTAGTTTATTTTGACAGAAGATTAAAAAGGTACAATGTAGCATAGACATTGGATGCAGGAATAGCGTGGTCACAGAAAGTCAGTTGGTCACTGTTAGGCCGCTCACCTATCAAGCATGTAGAATCGGCGGTGTAGGGCTGCATGATTGTTTTGTATATACTTTCGCAGTGCCGCGAGTATATACTTTCGCTCTCCCCTACGCGTCCGGGCAGCAACCGTTTGTGTTTGTGAGGGGTCGGACGGCCCTCGTGGTGTCGGGTGAGGAGCCGCGGCACGCGCCAGGAGGGCGCAGTGCGGATGCGGAGAACGGATTCGGAGAGCGCGGTCTTGCGAGCACTGGGTTGGCATTCCGCCGATGGTCATAACAGGTCCACGTGGACAAACCTTGAGTGGGATTGCGGTACGCGGTGCTGTGGCGCCGGCTCCCGAGTCCCCTGCTCGCTAGAGATGCCGCCGAGGTTTAGAGTGGCCTAGCATTGTTGGCCACGTGTTGCGTGTACGGAGCGGGGGTCCACTCCCTTACGCGTCGGGGCGGCAACCACGTGGGTCTTGTTCGAGTGCTAAGAAAAGCCCGCGTGGTGTCAAGTGACGACTTGCAGTGCGCGCCGTAGAGGCGCGGTGCGCATGCGAAGACCGCGTTCGGAGAACGTCGTCTTGAGCACACCGAGTCCAGACGCCGCTAATGGTCATAATGTTTCCACGCAGACAAACCTTGAGGAGGGACTGCGGTACGCGGTGTTGTGACACCAGCTCCCGCGCCCTTTTCTGGCTAGAGACCGACATGACCTAGCAATAAATCGTGCATGCCTGGTGTGTTTGCTGAGGCCATCACTGGCCACGTGGAAATAGGAGAGGGAAACGAAGTTGTAGTAAGAAGGAAAGCAGGGTTGTTTCCAATACATTTACTTTTAAGGGTAAGCCCATCCCTTTGAGTTGTGGCTTAAAAAACTTGCAGCTCTCATTCGCAACTGCTTCCATGGGATGAGTCAACTACTGCCCTTTTTCTTTGTCTCTTTCACATATAACAATCCAGACGAAGTGGTGTTCCTCAGTTTTTGCTGTAATCACAAAACCTGATTGATCAGTAAGACTGCGTACGATGCAACGCTAGTCTGGGCCGTCACCACTTACTGGTAGAGCAGTGAGACTCGGTTGGTCGTACGTAGTGACAGTTGCCCTAGGCTCTAACTTAAGAAAAAGTAGAAGAGTAAGGCGCTGTTTACTTGTGCCCTTTGCACCAATGTTCTTTTGCTAACTCTGCATTTGACTCTGTAAATATTTTTGTTACAATATATCTTCAAGCCTTGTTACCTCCAACCTACCTCCTGCTTCATCAACGCCGATAATCACCTCGAAGGGGTTTGATCTACTTCAAGGGGAAAGAACAAACTTAACTGTCACTAAAATCACGTTCTGCGTGCTTTTTGACTCCGTACTAAGGGAATAGCAAAACAGAGCTCGCACGTGCGCACTTGATTTGGCGTGGTGGCTGTTTAAGTATAAGCTTCAGCTCGAGGCGATTCTCTATTGAGGTATGTGTAAAACGCAGAAATGCTAACATTAAATAACCGCGAGATTAATGTGAATAAAAGTAGTTGCGGTTAAGATAAAAGTCAAACTCTGGCAGCTGCTGGCAGATAAATTTCTATTTAAGATCTAAGATGTTTTAGTGATGTTCCCGAAAATCAGAAATTCCCCCCAACTGTGGAAGTATGGAGTTTTCAAATCCGTAACTCTGCACCGAAATACAAGATATCCCCATTTTCTCAACTGAATTTGTTATAACAATATCAAGTGGGCAAATGTAATGTATGAATTTTCAGTTTACGTGAAATTGTACACAAGGTTTGCGAGGTTTTTGCAAACGTCGTGCTCACAAATTAGTGGGATATCTTGGAGAGATTTATAATTATAGAAACTGTGTCCGCTTTAGATTTATATTAGGTGCACTTAATGAAATTTTATAACACATTTTTAACGGCTAAGTTACAGAGAACTTGACATTGAAGTTTTTAAAAGTTTGCACCATTCAATATATTAAAAAATGTAAATGACATAAACACTTGCTGCAGCTACTAGATGTTTACTTCTTTTAAATGCAACAAACCTGATTAGGTTCAGTGCACTAGGAGCAAAAAAAGTATTTCTCCCCTTCCGATGTATTAAGATAGCAGCTCCTCACTTGAATGCATTGAAGGCGTGGATGCGCTTTGGTTTCCTCACCGTAAGGGAGATTAAAGCATACACTTAAGCGAGCAGCAAAACGCAATACGGTACAGTTCGCTTAAAATAAGTGTGATTTCAATATGCCAAGTGAAGTAACTATTCCTGTTGTTTGTTTTTATTTACATGAAGCAACAAAAAACAGAAATGGCGCCCAGCCGTGTTGAGTGCATTGGGCGCACGAGCAGACAAGACTAAAAAAGCAGGTCTACCTCTTCCAGGAAAAGGTTTACTGCAACCAAGCCAGTGTGAGATGTACGTCTACGAAGAATCTCCGGACGGTTCACTCACAATCTTCAACGACAGTCGAGTGAAATGCTCGACCTGGGAGTACGACCTCGGTGACCAAACATACACTCTTACGAACACGGTGAGTTTGTATAACTTGACATAGCAGTAATGGACTCGCCATGGGGGCAGCGAGTTGTTGGAAGTGCAAGTTTTCAGTAATGTACAAGAAGATCGATATTAGGGAAAAACCGCAAGGCGGAAGGTACTACTCGTACTACTCTCAGGTGGATGGCAATTTCCCCCTTTCATGAAACGTCTGCCGATTTGTGCATTTACGCGTGGTTCAATTGGGTGATCAGCGTTCATTCACTTCGCGTCTTCTCCGCAACCCAGCCGGTCCCCCTAACCAGAACAAAATTTTCTTCAACTGTGAATATTTTGTTTTATGAGAAACTAGTTTGGGTTTACTTTGGAGCTTCCTTGGCCTCGGGTAGATGACATTAATGACATTAAATGTTCCGTATGGCCGGCAAAACTGTGATAAAATGTAACCACAATGAATGACGCGTTTAGTTCCGTTGTGCAAGAGACACTCAAACGACATAGCTTGAAGTCATTATGCGAACTAAACTTGTCATTGCCTTTAGCGGTAATGAATTTAAATCGTTTCTCTTGTGTGTCGTATTATTATTATCAATTATCAATAGAATACTATTTTCTTCTCGCTACGTTGGTACCGTAGTAAAATGGAGAACTTGTACAATAATTCGCTCTTTGAAAAAAGAAGACCCTTAGGTAGTAAGTGGCATAAACTGTAATAACTGCCTGACATAATTTCCTACGTTTCTAGTTACTCGAAGCTTCTTAAAATAACTACGCCGGCAAACTCGTTGCAGATTCAGAGATCAATATCGCATAGTCTAGGAACACACACTTAGTTCTTGTACAGTGGGCAATTGTTTTCTAACACGTTCACCGAATGGCGCGTCAGTACATGAAAAGCTGCTTACGTCGTCTTAATAACCAGCATGCGTAGTCATTACAACAAGCCTGACAGCAACGTCGCAACATCCCAGGATGGTATTAGTGCCATGTATCGCTGCTTCTAACCGCCACCATAAAGGGCCCCCAAAGCACTGTAAGCCCTTTTGGATTTCTGGAGAGAGTGGAAAGTTTTGTAGAGGATAATTATAAGGTCATGTTGAAGTGTGTAACTATTATTACAGTATATGTACATGACTGCGTAGCAGAGGCCCCCCTCTGTTTCCCTAAGAAGCGTCCAGAACAGTCTGCTTCCGCGTCCGTGCGTAACATAATCCGATGTTTGTCTTACCCGCGCTCTCCGGCGGCATACCGGGGCCGCTCGTGTTCGCCAGACGCTGGAGGCAAAGCTGACATTCGCTAAACCGAAACTGTGTGCTCCCACACCACTCGCCTTCCTCGCAATATAAAAAAGCGAACGTATTAGGCAAGGATGCCCGCAGCACAAGTATAGGCCAACAGTCAGTGATGTCCCAAATCGCACAAGTTGACTCATAGTTCTTCCTGAACGCGTGGTGCACGGATGTGTGGGTCTTGGGCGTGACTCGGTGGCGGTGCCTTTGAGCTGTTGCTCTACGTGCGCCGGTTTCAGCCGGTCTACGGAGATTACTTCGGGTCATCTACGAATTTCAATCGTGCTAATTTTCGGGTTGCGACGAAGTACTTTGAGTTGGCCGTCGTATGGGGGCTACAGGGGTCTCACTGCATCACGGCACAGGAAAACGTGGGTGCAGTGACCTAGGTTCATTGATACGTAGATGTAAGAGTAGTCTGCTTCCCTCGAATCGGTTTGGGACGGGGGCTGTCCAGTATAGCCTGCAAGCGAGACATGTACTGAAGGTGGTCGGGCAAATGCCCGTGTTTGCTGTCTTCTATAAACTGGCCATGGAGGCGAAGGGTGGTGCCATAGAGCAACTCAGCGCTGGTGCATTGCAAGTTACTTTTCATCGTTGTGCACAAGCCGAGAAGAATATGTGGCAGCACTTTGGTTCATCGCAATGATTCTCCGTAGGCAGTCATAGAAGATTTAGCTGCCTATGCATTCGCTTAAACACGCCGTCGGCTACTGGATGGTATGCGGTGGTGCAAATACGACGGGCTTGAAGGAAGTGAAAAGTTCATTGAAAGGAAATGACTCAAATTGGCGTCCATGCTCTGTTGTGTGATGGACGGTGCTCCGAAGTGTGCAATCCATTATCTGCAGAAATGCCTTTGCGACAGTCTCAGCAGACATATCTCGCATAGGATCGACTTCCGGCCAGCGAGTGAAGCGATCGAAAAAGGTGAGAATGTTGCGACAATCGTGGGAAGGTTGCAAAGCACCAGTTTTTGAGGAGATTGCGAGGGGCTTCCATATATCATCAATGCATTGCTGTGGTACAGCTATCGCACCATTGCTGGAAGCGTCTGCCATAACACGGGTCGATGCGTCTGGCTGCGGATGAGTGAGAAGAGCTGCAGTGGCCAGATGATCCTTTATTGAGTCATTGTGGCTTCTCTGAACCGGGCGTCTGGTGACAGGAAGGTTGAGAATGGAGTCACAATGTGAAGCTGTATTTTCGACCGTGGGCACGGAATGAATGCACGTGACTAATTTCGAATGTCTTTATTCATGCCTGCCCGCAGGTATCCCGTGGTCACAAGTGCTTTCGTTGCGCGGATTCTCGGGTGTTAAAGGAAGTGGTGAGAGTAAACTAAACAGCGTCGAAAAGATTTCAGTACAAATGATCGTGGCGTGCCAGTGGACATGTGACATGTGAGTAGCTACGTGCATGTTTGGAAGGGCACGTCTTAAAATAGGAGTCATTGAGGAATTTCTTAGCTCTCTGAGTTATTTGTTGCAACTCCATTTTGTCAAAGTCGATCGAACTTGACAGCAAAGTAACAGTGCTCATTTGTGCACGTGAGATTTCGTCAGCTGCGGCGTTCTCACAGCCAGTGACATGGTGACTATCAGTGCATAATTCTGATAGGAATGCCATTTGTGCAATTTATCTTGGTAACCGTCCATCTGAACCGTCCATCTGACCCACACTCGTGAAAGAGTGGGTCAGTGGCTTGTGATCACTGAGAATATAGAATGACCTGCCCTTCAGAAAGTGGCGGAAATATTTGACGACCACACAGATAGTGAATAACTCACTTTCGTATGTGCTGTACCGGCTTTGGTCAAGGGATATCGTTTTTGAGGAGATTGCGAGGGGCTTCCATATATCATCAATGCATTGCTGTGGTGCAGCTATCGCACCATTGCTGGAAGCGTCTGCCATAACACGGGTCGATGCGTCTGGCTGCGGATGATTGAGAAGAGCTGCAGTGGCCAGATGATCCTTTATTGCGTCGAAGGCGGTGCAGGCCTCTTCCGTCCACTCCAGCGTTGCTGTGCCTGGTCCGGGTGTTGCGAGTAGATAATATAAGGCTTGAGTGTGCACGCACAAGCTGGTATGAATTGGCGATGGAAATTAACCAGTCCAAGAAATTGTCGAAATGTTCGCATCCTGCAGAGTGAAATTTTGAATAGCTTGGGCCTTATTATTCCGTGGTTGTATACATTGACACATGATGCTATCTCCCAAAAAATTTATTTCTGCTGCTCCGAAGAGGCATTTGTATCGCTTGATCACATTTGTATTCGTCCAGGCGAGATAACAATTGCGGAAAACGGGTGACATGTTCTTAAGCCGAAGTTCTAGCGACCAGGATGTTGTCAACGCATGCAAAGCAGAAATCCAGGCCCCGGGTCACCTCGTGTAAGCCTGCAATGTATTATGCAGTCCAAAGGGCATTATGTTTTACTCAAATAGCCCGAAGGGTGTTGTGACTGCTGTCTTTGGAATATCAGCTTCTTCCACACGTATCTTGATAAAATTTGATGAGGTTAGTTTTGGAGAAGTCAGTGGTTCCATGCAGTGTTTCGACAAAGTCATGCAAGTGGGAGACTGGATATCGATTCGATTATGTTACCTTGTTGAGTGAACGATAGGCACCGCATGGGTACCAATCACCTGGAGTAGACTTTGTGACTGAGTGGAGCGGGATGACCATGGACTTGAGGATGGACGCAGAATACCGAGCTCGAGCATATGTTCCAGTTGTCGTCGAGCAATCTTTAGCCTCTCAGATGGCATGTGGCGAGGACGGGTGTGAAGTGGCAGTCCCGATGTCCCGATGTGATGTATCACGCTCTGCTTGACAGTGCGTGTGGTGTTCACAGGAGATGTGAGCAAAAGAAAGTCCTTTAGCAAGTCCGTGAAGTCGGGATGAGCATTCCGTTCTTCCGGTCGAAGGGGCGTTGACGCCATCATGTCCGTTCAGGCTGTGATACCGTGGGTGCTAAAGTGCGTTGTAGCATCTCGTAGGCCGGGAATTCTTTGTCTACAATAAGATCGAAGTGGCGAAGGAAGTGTATTCTGATGATCGTCTGCTACAAGGAATATCCAACGAAAGGTTCTGCGGAGACCAATGTCCATCGTAAGAGATCGCTGGCCATACTATGCAATTTGTGCGGCGTTCACAGCTTGCAAATTGTAGTTAAGGTAGTCTTGGTGATCCACACGCGTGACCGGAATCGCACCTCGGCAAATGTGTACACCAAAACAATCATGAGCGATTCCAGTCTGTGAAGGTGGATGACCAGCGAAGCTGTTTACCACACGACTCAGAGGTGACACAGACACACCATACACAGGCCGCGTATAGTCCGGACTCCCAAGGAGCAACGCGCCTACGAAGAGGAAGAGTGACTGCAGGAACACAGACGAGAATATAATCGTCGCCTGGAATGCGCACTACATGCGGCCTCCTCATTACGACTGTAGAAATGAAATTCTAAATAGAGAACGGCACTTTGTCTTATATAGGCGCTCGACAGAGCCGTGACCCGGGTGTCAACAGGGGTATGTGCCATTGCGCTCGGACCCTATCTGCACGATCAGCAGGATCGGTCCAGATTGTTGTACACGCACACGAAAAATGTACGGAAGCAAAGCAGGTTTTTCACACTTCGTCCACGACATAAAATTAGCTGCATTCGGATTGCCTGGATATTTTATACAAAAGCTTGCGTGAAGTTGGTGGGTTTTAGCTGTGGACGGCGTCTGCTAATTTGTTGAAAAATTACACTTTTCAAAAGTGGGAATTTAGACAGCTGGAGTTTGTTGAGCTTTGTTGACGCAGGCGGTAGCAGATGAGAAGCGGCGTGCAGTTGGGCCTGACGCACCAGCCGCTTCAAATGCGTTGCCGGCATGCTTCCCTGATGGGCGAAGGGCGCCACGCACTTATTTGCATTTCCTCCAAAAGGGCTATGATACCAGCAGATGCGCGCAGTGTGAGAAGATGACGGGCGGTTGCAATGACATGGAGCGCGGGCGTCTTCCTCATTAAGTGACTTTAATTCCGCACAGGAATTCCCCGTCAATCAATCGGGAGAAAATTTGCTCACTTTTGCGATGCTGTGAAAAGCTGTAATTGCCGGTGGTGAGACCTCTAGCACCCTGTCTGTAAAAGCACTGAGGTCATCCAGGAGCATGTCCCCCGCCGCTGCGAGAACCATGCACACATTTGCAGGGCAGACGGCGGTGAAACAGTAGGCGGAGGATGGAGTCGTCCATCTTTGACGCGTTCTCCCCAAGAAGTCAAAACATACCGCGTAGTAACTACGATGGTTTGCGGTCGCCGAGGTCTTGCGCCGGTAGAAGCTGTTGCAAGCGCTTGTGCTCGGAGAGGGTGACGCGGCGGACGAGCTCGCTTTTCAGCACGTCGTATGGTTGCCCGGTTGGCGGGCCAAGGATAATATCGCATACCTCGGCTGCTTCGGTTGGTGTTAGGGCCTCAATAACGTGATGAAACTTGGTTTCTTACGAACCTTTTCGCCTGGTTGAAAATTTGGCTTCCACATCCGCGAACCAAACAGCAGGCTCTATAGGCCAGAAACACGGGAGCTTCAGAGCGGCAGCTGAGACGGAAGGATATTGAGGTAGCTTGGTGGCGTCCCTGCATCGGGGTAGCGTCGGCGGTCGCCGTTCCACTTGTTGCTGTTTTTGCGGTGAGCTGCCTCGCTGTCCACGATTTTTGAAGGCTGTAGCGCTTTATGTTCAGAACTACGTCACCTATTCCGTGGATGATAACTATACGGTCACACTGAACTATGTAACTATTTATTACAGTAGATGGATATGGCTGCGAAGCGGAGGCCCCGTGAGCACGTCAGTTTCACCCAGAAGCGTCCGGTACCATCCGTCCCGTGTGCTTTCCGCATCCGTGCTTAACACCATCCGATGTTTATTTTAGACGCGCCGTCCGGCGGCATACCGGGGCCGCTCATGGTTGCCACACGCCGGAGGTGAAATCAAAACTCGGTAAACCGAAATTGCGTGCTCCCGGAGTTTCTTCCTGGACTACCAGTAAGGCTCTTTACAAGGTCGGTGTCCGGAACCTCCAATTCTTTCCGACCAGAGATGTTGAAGTGCTGACGCTCGAGGACGGAAGACTTGAGTTATCTTGCACTTTCGCTGGCATTGGGCAAAGGAAGAGTAAAATACGAAAGTAAACACAAGTGCTCTCGATGGAGATAGGGCAGCAGAATAAGAGCTGCACTCGAAATGTCTGAGGAATCCCTTTTCACACATCCGCAGGGCTGCTTTGAAGCACTTTTGCCCGCTGGAGGGAAAAAGGGCTTTTCTTCTTCTGGTCCCTCCCCCCCGCCCATGCCGTCCATTTCCACTCATATGACATCAGCCTTGCTGTCATGGCCGCGTCCAGTTTCCTTTGTAGTTATCGGAAGACTGATTGGCGCAGAATGACAGCGGAGTGGGGTCAACGTTCGGGCCACTCGTCAAACGGCACGCGCACTTAGGGGAACGCTGACGCCATTAACCACACCGCCGCACTCATCATCTACACGTGCACAGGTTGCTGAAGATCAGTGGTGCACAGCGCGGCGTCGTTGGGTCAACAAGTGCTTGCACAAATGCTTTAGAATGTGGTTGCAACAGCACGTTATTTATTGCAAGAAGCAGCGACAAACGCTTCGCTGGCTGTATCTAAGAGCACGAAGGCGGCCCAGCGGTTTCTCTCATCTTTGCTCTCCACCCCACGGGCACTCTCTCCCCCTCTACGCGCACTTCTTTTGGGGCGCAGGTGTGCAATACATCAGTCACGTTGGCTAGCTTCCCTTGTTATTGCGACAGCAATTATCGCGACTTTCCAGGTGTATTTCCGCCATCCTCGTCACCGTCGCAATGCGATTACACATAAAGCCCACATGCAATAAGACGCTATCGCGCACCGCGGCGCCGTATGCTGAATATGCGAGGACAAGCATGCGATGTTGAACATAGGATGTTGGCTTCATGCGCACTTGAGTCATGCGCACCATAAAGCGGGCGGGGGGGGGGGGGGGGAAGAGGGTGGCAGGTGAGCACGCGTCTCCTCTTCGAGCCCGGTCATTGCTGCGCATGGCCTCGGCTAAACACGCCCCTCTGTGCCTTCTCTTAAAAGCAGTTTCCGGAGGGGGAAACAATAGGCTAAGCGAGATTTCTGGCTTAGTGTGCGCTGTGTTCTCTCACGCCTAGTGTTTGAGGTCCCGTAATCCCGTGTTTTGAAGCCGTGTTGAAGGTAGAGGCAGCACAATGCGTTTGCTCACCGCTGCTGGCGTTCTTCATCATGCCAGCTTTGAGACAGCGAGTTTAAGCGGTAATCTAGTGAGATCTGTTCATGTTTTCCTAAGCGCGCGTGATACCATTCTTGATAACTGAATTAGTAAGCGAATGATTACTGCAATGTATATTTAATGATGACGAAGACGTGGTGATGATGATGAAGACGTGGAACAGTTTTATCAAGATGTTGAATTAGCAATGAGGAAGGTGCAAACTCAGTATACTGTAATCATGGCCGACTTGAATGCAAAAGAGAGGGGTGGGGGAGCAGGCTGGAGGAGAAGAAACTGGCAACTACGCATCGCTTCTAGGAATACAGTCTAACCTCGATATAACGATGTTGTACTTACAGCAAAAAACTTAATTAAATCGCAAATTTCGTTCATTCGAGGTTTTGATGTTTCAGTAGTAACAGTCATTTCACATATCCCCAGAACATTCCTCGTGGTTAGTATCTTGTCAGTGATCATTTATAAACAAATGGCAAGTAGATCGGGCCCGAATAGCTTGGTTATGAGCGCCAGCGCGCACAGTGCAGATCGCGCTGACAGCAATACATTGGCGTGGCTAACGGCATTCGAGATTAGCCTGTTGCATCGCGCAGTGCCGTAAATCTTGACGCCATGGCTGACCACGCTTAGTGCCCAAAACAGTCATCACATTGCGCCCTCAAATGAAAAACAAAAATGAAAAAAAAGTACGCAAATTCGTCCTAAGAAAAAAGAATGCCGCAGTTTCGCCAGAAAGGCTGAGCATTGATGGCGATAGCAAAAAGACAACTAAACGAAGTAAAGTTCGTAGTTTTATCGGTGTCGCGCGCTCAAAGATCACCCGCTGTCGCAATGCGAGCGAACGCTTCGCACCGTACCTCGAAAACTTTAGATTAGGTGACCGCCAACACTAGACGCGCGGAAACAAAATTCGCATGAAGGAACCAACCACCTGGGCTCGGCATTTGCACTTGCTGAAGATTAGCTCCACGATACAGCGCATGGCCCGCATATGGACAGCCATGCGCAGCTACAGCAAGGGCAGAGAGGAGACGCGCGCTTGGGGGAGAGGGCGGATAGGCCCCCATCCGCCTCTAGCGCGTGCTTGTGATCACGTTACCGCGCCGCTCACCCCTTCCTCACTACCTTGCGTTGAAGCACTCCGGGCGCTGAAGGAATCATAAGCTCTCGTGTTTCTGCGAACACTCCGAGCTTCCGCGCAGCCTCCGAAAGTTGTTACGAGACAAATGGCGCAGCGCTGTTTCTTGCACTGTCCTTCCACGGTCTCATTGCCGGTCGAATTTTTATGCGGACGAATGCTTGCAAGTAATTTTTCTCCGTCGACATGTCTATAGTTTTTTGCTAGATTTACCGTCCACGCAGGCTTCAAATAAATGCTTGAAATGGCCACAAACTTCGTTAAATCGGCACCGTGTCACGAAATAATTCGTTAAATCGCGAAGAAAATTCCCGGTTTTCAATGGAACTACCATCACGAAATAAAAACAGTTCGTTACAACGTGAATTTCATTATGTCGAGGTTCGTTATATCCAGGTTAGTGGAGGATAGATGTTGGTGGATTTCGCGGAAAGGAATAGACTCTGAATAATGAATACCTTCTTCTGGAAGCGCAGTAATAGGAAGTGGACCTGGAAATGCCCTAATAGAGAAACAAGAAATTAAATAGATTTCATACTTTCTGCTGGTCCCAGCATAGTGCCGGATCTAGAAGTGTTAGGTAGGTTAAAGGGCAGTGATGTAGGTTAGTGCGGTATGGGATTGCTGTCAATTTGAAGAGACAAAGAGCGAGATCAGTGAAGAAGAAACAGGCTAATATAAACGCAGTAAGGGTAAAAGTGGGCGAATTCAGGCTGGGGCTCGCAAACAAATATGCAGCTTTAGAGCAGGAAGATGAATGGAACACAGAGCTAATAAATGAAACCATGACGAGGCTGATTTCAGAAGCCGCAATTGAAGTTGGAGGTAAGGCACCAATGCTACCACTAAGGTAAGCTAAGGCAAATAACAAAGGGCCTAATAAAGAAATTACAAAGCATGAATGTATCGAACTCAAGAGATGAGATAGAATTCTCTGAACGATCAAAGATGATAAACAAGAATAAAGTTAGCGATATTCCAGATTAAACCGTCAGAAAAATCGTAGAAGCAGTAAAAAAATGGCCGCAGTGTGAAATAAGTGAGAAGAAAACTTGGCATAGGACATGGCAAGACGTATGCAGAGAAAACCAAGCAGGGTAATGTCATCAGCAATTTTAAATACATAGTAAAAGCAGCAGAATAATTCTATACTGACCTGTACCATACCCAGAGCAGCCACGCCACTTTTATTGGAAGTAGTGATGAACAGGTTAAAGAGGCACCTTCTGTAACTAGGGATGAAGGTAGAATACCTTGCAAGACATGTCCTGGGGAAAAGCGGCAAGAGAAGATGGAATAACAGTCGATTCAATGAAATCTGGAGGGCCTATTCGGCTGGAAAATCTTGCGGGCCTTGACATGCAGTGCCTCCCGACTTCAAGTGTACAAGAGAGCTGGGAAAATGCCAACATTATACTAATGCATAAAAAGGAGACGCTAAAGACTTGAATAATCATAGGACCAGTAGCTTGCTTTCAGAATTCTATAAAATATTCACCAATATAATTTCCAATAGAATCAGGGCAACACCTGACTTCAATCAACCAAGAGAACAGGCTGGCTTCAGGAAGGGATATTCTACAATGGATCACGCCCATGTCATCTATCAGGTAATTGAGAAATCTGCAAAGTACAATCAACTTCTCTGTATGGCTTTTATAGATCATAAAAACTCCTTTGATTCAGTAGAGATACCATCATTTGTGGAGTAATTGCGTAATCAAGGAGTACAGGAGGCCTACGTAAATATCTTGGGAGACATCTACAAAGATTCCACAGCTACCCTAATTTTTCATAAGGAAAATGGAAAAATACCGATTAAGGAAGACGTCAGGCAACGAGACACAATCTCTCCAATGCTATTCACTGCATGCTTAGAAGAAGTATTCAAGTTCTTAGACTGGGAAGGTATAGGAGTGAGTGTGAACGGCCAATATCTCAACAACTTTCTATTGGAATACGACATTGTCCTATTCAGCAACACTGGGGACGAATTGCAACAAATGTTTGAGGATGTTAACCAAGAAATTGAAGGGGTTGAAGTGAAGATAAATATTGTTCAATAGATTGGCAAAAGAACCAGAATTCGTGACCGACAGTCAGCCCCTCGAATCTGTACTGGAGTACCTTTGTCTAGGTCAACTACTCACACAAGACCCTGATCATGATAACAGAAGTGTAAGAATTGGTGGGAGTGCATACGGCAGGCATTACCAAATCCATACTGAGAGCCTAGCACTGTCGTTGAAATTTTCCTCTATTGGTGCTAACATATGGGGCGGAAACTTGGAGGTTAACAAAGATGCTCGAGAACAATTTAAGGACCGCGGAAAGAGCGATGGAACGACCAATATTAGCCGTGACGTTAAGAGACAGGAGATAGCAGTGTGGATCAGAGAGCAAACGGGGACAGCCGATATTTTATTTGTCAACAAGGGGAAAAAATGGACCTGGGCAAGCCATGCAACCCGTACGGCAGATAACCGGTGTGCCATTACAGCTACAGAATGGCTGCCAACGGAAGGAAATTGGGGCGGCAGGAAATTAGGTAGGGAGATGAAATTAGGAAATTTTCAGACGCAAGTTGAGATCAGCTAGGGCAAGACAGGGGTTATTGGAGATCGCTGGCAGAGGCCTTCGTTCTGCTGTGTACATAAAAATAGGGTGATGATGAAAGTTTGATATGGTGATAATGATGGTATAATTTCTCGAAAAAAATTGTACTTCTCCAACGGTTAGGATCGCAACGAGTGGGCCTTATGGTAACCATCACCAAGCGTACTTTGAAGGACACCATAATTCCACCAGAATTTCACTGACCTCGCTATACCACGGCGGGTGAAATACCTATTCTCACACCAGCTTTTCGCAAACAGGACAGTGCAGATTACTATGACAGGGTGTGAGCCTTCCTGATATAATCAGCGTAGCAAACGATACTCGAGGCGGGATTGCTTTGTGCGCTTGCGCATACTGTCTCTGATCTCGGGGATCTTGCCACTTTTCGTCGTTAAATGACTATGATATGCCGTATGGTCAACGTTCACGTGATATTAAAAAAATTGCAATTGTGTACCTGTGTGAAGCCGCAAAATTTCAATGTCTGCGCTGGAAGCACGAGCTTTAGGAACCCAGTTATATAATTTTAGTTACCTTACTGTAGAAAAAATTGGCGGTGTAAAAGTCGGCGCCCCAAAAAATAGAAAACACAGTCATTTCCCCATCGTTCTCTTTGCAATATTTGCTTTGTGTTTATTAAGAAATATTTAACTAACAGTCGCGAGCTTTATCACGTCCCCTTTTTTTATCTTTTTTGCTGGCATTTCGTGCGCATTGCTTCTTTTTTGTTGTAGTCCATTGAAAAAGTGTTCCCTTGAGGATATCTCCGACGATACAGTTGGCAGAATAACACTGATGCAGACCACGCTCCTTGTTTTTTTTTCTCTATCAAACAGTTTGATCTGGTTTGTGACCGCGTCTGGCTGCGGGCAGCCTCTCAAAGCATTTACATGTTGGGAATCATGATTGGAAATACTGTCTTCGCCCATTTATCTGACTGGTAAGTACGCCTCTTATCTCTATTTGCTGCAGGACAATTTTAGATATCAGAGGCTCAGTAGGCTACGTAGAAAATTGCCATTCAGGTAAGGCGTTAAGGTCTTTCACACACCCGCCGGAGTGGCTCAGTCAGCTAAGGCGTTGCGCTGCTGAGCACGAGGTCGCGGGATCGAATCCCGGCCCCGGCGGCCGCACTTCGATGGAGGCAAAATGCAAAAAACGCCCGTGTTCTTGCGTTGTAGTGCACGTTAAAGAACCCCAGGTGGTCAAAATTAATCCGGAGGCCTCCACTACGCCGTGCCTCGTAATCAGAACTGGTTTTTCGCACGTAAAACCGCAGAAAGAAGGTCTTTCACACCGCACACCTTCCTCTGTATGCTTCATTCTACCTGTTTCATTATCATAAAAATGTTGCTCCCAGGAGTATGCAATAATTTTCCAAACGGTCCCGCCTTTTAAACCATTAGTAAAGTTTATGCTTGGTTTGTGGGCGTTACACCACCTGATTTTGCCATTGCATGAAGGGAATTGAGGGTTGAGTCCCCGCTTTGAGGCGCGCGAGAATATTTGGAGGCTCATAAACGACAAATGCAGCACCAATAGAAATTTGGCAAAAAACCACCCGGGGATGATTGTCCAAGTCAAGTGGAAGCTTCGTGGTTTAAAACTGCTGAGACGTACTGCGTGTAACGCTAATGAAAATGCAAAGGCAACGATGACTGAATGACTACAACGGCGTGACGACGACAACGGTGTGAAGACGATGATGTGACGGCGATGGATTGACGACGTGTGGACGGTGGTGTCACCACGACTATATCGCGCAAAGGTGGTGTAATCACGCAGACATCGCGCAAAGCGAAACGCAGTGTTTGATAAAGCACGCAAGAAACGACTGGATACGTATATCTGATCTTCTGCTACCTGGCCATAATATGGTATTTATAAATGAGCACCTATGCCCGACGCTCAAGAGGCTTCTAGGCCAAACTGTTGCACGTAAGAAAGAGGCAAAATGGAAATACGCCTGGACGAAAGACAGAAAAAATCTTTGCGCGTAAAACTGACACATCGCGAGTACTGCGCATCACAGTGACATTGACAAAATAGCATTAAACACTTTCTGGCGGCTTTGTTTCGCGCATCGAAGTTGAAATCGGCAGATATGGCGGGGAAATTCCTAACTCCGATAGATGTATGCACGTTACACAAAACAATGAAGTCTAGCGTAACTTTCGTTCATCTAAACGCACAGTCTGCGCGGAACAAAGAAGACGACTTGCATGATTTATTTTCACGTTTTAGCTTCACATATGATGTGGTTATGATTTCTGAAACCTGGTACCAAAATGATTATGAAGTACTTAAGGTTGCTGGTTACACCACACATTTCTTAAACCGATCAGTGAAAAAAAGGGGGCGGTGTATTACTCATGGCCAAGAATTCGTTGAAACTGAATATCGTTGCTGACTGCTCTGAAATGACTGATGATTTTGAAATCCTAACGGTATCAAACGGTGGAAATATTTTCTCTGTTTTATATCGTCCCCCAAATGGTAATACAGCAGCATTCCTTGCATTCCTGGATAAATTTATTAGCTGGGCAAACGAAAGTGGATCAAAGCTAGTTATAGGTGGTGATATGAATATAAACTTACTACAGGCATCACCGAAACAGCGTGATTTCCTAATGGTGCTCGAGTCAAATGCTTGCACTAACACTATTAATGAGCCCACTCGTGTCCAAAACAACACTGAGACGTTACTCGACCTCTTCATCACAAACAACCCCACTTACAGTTTGCTTTCGGGCGTAATTGGCGTACACATCAGTGATCACCTCCCAATCTTTCTTATCACTGACCTACATAAACCATGTCGCTTATCCGATAAAGAAGAACCAATCTCATTTCAAGATATCAATCCGATTTCACTAGAACAATTTCGAAGCGATGTACTGAACATAGACTGGTCGGAAATATACAATGAGATTGATCCTGGTTTAGCCTATAACTCCTTTTTACATCTGTTTAAATCTACTTACATCAAACATTTTCCGAATAAAAACGATAACACGCAAAAGAAAAGTACGAAAACCTTGGATTACAAACAGCCTTCTATCCCAAATAAAAACAAAAAAGATAGACTGTATAGAAACTTTTTGCAAACGAGAGACGCAAATGACTTCAAGAATTTTAAATCTTTTAGAAACAAATTGACGCATACGCTCAGAGAGGCTAAAAAAGAATTATATGCACAATGTATTTAATCCACAGATAATGAAACGTAACGACATCACCTGGCAAAGGCTAAGTGGCGTGCTAGGGAGAGTAAACCGGAATGCGCAACAGTCTCATGAAATAAATCTAAATGGCACACCAATGTCACGTTCTTCATTAGCGAATTCGTTTAATGATTACTTCACTTCTCCTATAAAACAGCCCTCATCATCCTGCTAGCTCAGACCATCTTAGATCTAATAATCCTGTCAGTGCATTTCTAACACCTACCAGTGCTCAGGAGATATATAATGCATTCATAACTTTTCGGAACAGTAGAAGCACTGATGTGGATGGCTTGCAAATTCGCCCTGCTAAATATGTCATAGATATTATCTCCCCGGTATTAGAGCATGTTTTTAACCTCGCATTTTTAAATGGTACATTTACAAAAGCCCTGCAAGTAGCGAAAGTTACTGTTATTTTTAAAGGTGGTGATAAGAACCTATTATCCAATGACAGACCTATATCGATACTACCGGTCTTTTCTAAATGTATTGAAAATTGCATAACGTTAGAATGCTTTCGTTTTGTGAAAAGCATCACATCCTTACCGACGATCAATTTGGCTTCACGAAAGGACGTTCAAGGAAACAGGCACTTTTAACCCAAAAAGCCAAAAAGAATTTATACTTCACGCATTTGAACAAAAGTTATTAACACTAGGGGTGTTCATGGGCTTTTCCAAGGCCTTCGATCGTATTAACTATGAAACACTAATAGGAAAACTCGAAACCTATGGTTTTAGAGGCGTGATTTTAAGTATAATAAAGAGCTATCTGGAGTACCGGTGTCAAGTGGTTGCAATATTAAATCATACATCAGATCTTAAATTAGTAAGAAGTGGGGTGCCTCAGGGGAGCATTCTTGGTCCGCTATTATTTAATGCTTATATTAACGACATAACAAACATTATTTCAGCAGCTAGATATATTATTTATGCTGACGATACCACCTTATTATTTTGGTCTGCTAGCTGTAGTGAACTGGTGACTTGCGCAAATTCAGCATTAAATAAGCCTAATACATGGTGTCAAGTAAGCTCATTAACCATTGACACAAACAAAACGAAAGCCATTCTATTTCAACCTAAAAATTTTAGAGCTAATGTTACTGACCGTATATTTATTGGAAACAACTGTGGATGTAACCTCCTCAGTTAAATGCCTTGGCGTCATTTTTGATGAACATTTAAACTGGAATAAACATGTCGATTTGCTCAGCGGTAAACTTGCAGGTGTCGTGGGTGCCCTTGCAAAGGTACGCTCTTTTCTGCCCACTTTCCTCAAATTATTAGTGTATAACTCTCTCTTTTGTTCACACCTTTAATACTGTCACCTTGTCTGGGGAAACACAACAGGCTCAAACATTACTAAACTTTCTCTACTACAGAAAAAATCTGTGCGTGCTATTAGCAACTCGGCTTATGACACACACACTGAACCCCTTTTTAAGAAATTTCAAGTTTGTCCTGCAAAGTTGCTATTCAATGAACTGCTCTTGAAACGGTACCTCACAGAAAGAAAGCAAGGGAGTCACTTTATTGAGCACCTATCTAGCTTACGCAAGAACATTAAAAAATACAACACTCGTCATAATGCAACCTGGTTCATACCCCGCGCACGCATAAATTATGGAACACAGCTACTCTCCCACTGACTACCGACCTTGTTAAATTCACCTGGTTTCTGATTACTTACTTCATTCCTTACAGTTCTGCAACAACGATTATTTTCCTTGTATTACATTGCTTGAACCACACTTTTTTCATTGTGTATATTTAGACTTCTCTCCTGCAACTGTACAATGCTATCTAACAATGTCTGATTGCTGTTGCTAATTATTGTTTTTTTTCTAATTATTCTTTTTTTTTGCTTTGCTTTTACACAATTTTGAAAGGGGCGCAGACCCCTGTCAAGCCGAATTGAATTTGGCTTTTTGTCTGTGCCGCCTACATCATGTATTGGATGTGAAATAAATGTGATTTGATTTGATATGACGACGGCAAAATGACGACGGCGGCGGCCGGCAACAGCGTGATGACGCAGACGCCGTTGCGTGAAGACGATGGCGAGATGGTGTGACCAAGTTGTCAGATGCACCGAATGATGACAGCGTGACTACACCAATGACGGTGTGATGACGACGACGTGATGAAGGCGTAACGATAGCGGAAGACTGCAGGGTACGTTTGACGGAGGCTAGACAATCTCACAACGGAAAGGGGCAATGACTCAAAGAAAGCTATTACTTCTGAAAGAACATGCGCGTTGGAGGACCAGAGGCCGAATTCACAAAGCTTTCCGTTCGCAAGTTCCTTTCGATAATGGTATGTCAAGCATCAGTATTGGCGAATTTTTTTCTCTTAGAATCAATTCTCGCGTAACAGACTTTTGTGAATACGTGCCCAGGGGTGCTATGCAGGATGCCCCGAGTTTGGCGAAACTCGGGATCTTCACGAGCTCTGGCGACGCCCCAAGATCAAAGAACAAATGGTAACCAGACGAAGTTTGTCCATCGGCACGCCTCCAGTTTCATTGGTTAATCTAGATTCACTCTGGGTGGCTATTATCCCTTGGGCGTTGCCATATGGGCGGTCGACAAACTGGGGCTCACGTGATCATACGGTCGGTGCATGGTCGTGCCTTCTTTCACTTGTTTGTCGTTCCACCGAGTGCAATACAGGCACAAGCAAGTTATAAAATAAATTCATTTAGTACAATAATATTAGTCACATTAACGTGGGTTGTAAGCATTTTAATGTTTCCACGATGTACACGGAATGTGTATTAGACTAATTTGTATTTAAATACGTTTCGCGTTATGCCACGAGGGGATGCTCGCCCCCCTCTTTTTTTTCTGGATTCGATTGGCACGGCTCGATACGTGCTTGCTCTAGCATTTCTGAGCACCGATTGGTGTGCGCTTGCTTTTCTCACTGGGTTTCCAACAGATCGCTCGTTGCTCCTTTGCTCTAGATTGGATTGGTGCGGCTCGCTACGTGCTTGGGCTCCCATTTCCGAGCAGAGATTGGTGTGCGGCTGGTTTTCACACTGGGCTTTTAACAGATCGCTCGTTGCTCGCGCTAAAGAAAAGCTGCGAGTAGCGCGCGCATCCAGCTACAAGACGAAGTGAGCGTCGGCTAGCGCATAAGTGGTTTGCCGCGCGCTTACCGTGTAAGCACACAGGAATGCCGGAAAGCACACATACAAGGGTCAGAAAACTACGCTTTATTTTCTTTTACTTTGCGATGCACCTCCATACTGGCAAGCGTCGAGTGATGGCTTCTAACAACCGCAGGAAAGAGTCTTTGTAGTGGCTAGCCCGAGCGATCCGTGGCTTCTAACAAACGCAAGAAAGGGTCTTTGCAGCGCACGTAGATGTTGACTGCCACCACATGCATCCCAGGTGGGACTCCAGCATCTGTGCAGTTACCCTGTATCCATCGCTGACGAGGGAGCGCTTCACTTTTTGACAATAACTTTCTTTTTTTTTTTTGCGTGTGAACGCCCGTGATGGGGTCCACAAAGTTCACGCTTTGGTTGACTGTCTACCAATGTGGATTGAGGCATAGCCCCGTTAGCATCCACTAAATTTGGGATACATTTGTATGCGGCCAATTCGTCACTATGAATAATGGTCCCCGGTTGAACATTGGCTGCAATAATGGCGCCTAGCGTCGCCGCCTTTCGTCGGTCGACTTTGAAAGTCGCAGCACCCCTCTGGTCGCGCAGAACATGACGAAGACCCATGGGCCCCCAACTTTAACACCGCCGTAATTTTGGCGGCTGGCGGAAAGTTGTCGCCCGTCATTAGGTGGCCTCGATTGTATACTTTTGCTCGCCGTGAAGAAGGCACTCATCAATTTGCGCTATCTACCCGGGGTGCCAAGTGGAGGTCGCGCCAGCAGCTCGTCCCTCGCGACCTTACGGGGGTAGTTCGTCCTGTCGGCGATGGTGTGCTCCTATAGAGGAAACAAGTCGCCGGTCATCTCCTTCAACAGCCATATGTCTACGCTTTTGCTCACGCAGTACGTGAGCCAAATCATTTGCCGCCTGGAGAGGTGGTCGTTCGGACGGCCGAGGCGGTCCGTGTTGGCGAAGTAACGTCCTTCGCCTCTCTGAACCTGCAGTGCAGCTTTACCGTGTAACTGCGAAAACTGATTTCGGCACCTGTTGCATCGGAAGGCAGCCCGGCTTCCATTCTGAGTCTTCCAATATAATGTGACCACTTCGCCTACGTAGGTTGGTTGGCCCGGGTTGAACCCCAGGTGCTCGAAGGTGCCCCAGTACTCCAATGACGACGCCGGACCTGGCCTGGGGCTAGGGCGCGGTCGACGAGCAGCGCTTGAAACAGGAGAGAGCCGAAGCGATCGCACGAACTTTTCCTCCGCAGCCTAGTCACCTCAGTCTGTGCTCGGAACGCATAATATGCCCGCCACGCAGTCTCCGCAGACAAGGGCGTTCGCCTAACTCGTCACACAGCCAGCGCACTGACGTTTTGGAAAGGCAAAAACGACGCTGAAACTCTACGTCGGTCATGTAGCTGAACGGGTCCAGATGCTCATATTGACGCTTGCCGCCGCTGGATGCGATGACACAGGCTGCTGCTGCCGCCGCCATGCTCCCGAGTTTAACTCGAGGGGGTTTCGCGATGTACGAGTTTGGCACGAGTTCGCCTGTTAATCAAAACCATAGGTCACGCCCCGAGCGAGGCATGTAACTCTTGTGCGCGCCCACCACGGTTGGGCCACGCCCAACTTATTTTTCGGCAACAGCGACGTGGTGCGGAACTGAGAGGCATTAACAATCTTGACCGGCGAAATAAAACACGCACAACGCACTGTCATCGGTGATGTACTCAGCACCACTATATAAAAAAAAAAGCGTCGACTTTCGCTGCCTTATGCATATGTCTTCTTGGGCTGTGATGACCCCACAACACGGTTCATTGCCTGCGTTGTGGCTACGTAGCGCACAGCAAATAATTATCCGCACGTCACTGTAGCTGCTTGCAGGGCGGCGATGCGCCGTGGTGGACGACGATCTTGAGCAGTGCGTAGTGTTTTCCAACGACAACGTATCGCAGCTGTCATTTGAGATGGCTGCTCTGTCAATGATATAGTGCAGCAAACACGGTCAGCGGTCAGCACAAACACACCCAGTGCAATGGCATTTTGTCATCACAAGCACGGCACACTAAACAATTGCAACACCTTCCTGCGTTCGAAGTCTAATTTCCTAACTGCACACAAGAGCCCTCACCCACCAAAATGCGATTGCTGCGCTGTCGTTACGATATCCATCTGCGATCGCTGTTAACCCAGCAGCAGAGGCAATCGGCAAGCACATTGGAGTGAACAACACACTCAAATTCTGCGCACATGCGCACGGAGGCTCCTTCAATGGGCAAGCGGTGACAAGCGACGAACTGTGTCGCTGGGCAGCACGCTCGTGTTCGCAATGCATCGCGGAGACTTCGCGCACGCAGATAAACTGGTGCATTTTCATTGTGCTGCGTCACTACGGACCCAGAATACCGCACAGCCATTTTGCAGCGACAGCCGTTGCTCCCGTCTCTATAGCTAAAGTGTCGTTTCAGTTGGTAAAGCGGCGGCCTTAATAGCCGCCGCAGTGAAGCACCTGCGGTGAACAGCCATGCCGCAGCGCTGCGTTGCCATTCCCCTATTAGACAGGGAATGGGCAGATCGTTGTCATGACTGACGTTATCGAACATAGCACTGCAGCGCCCCTGGCGACTGCTCACCGCATGAACTCCCTCGTGCGTGTCACCCTCTTGAATGTATCCGCTTGTAAGCTTTCGCCTCACTGTCGCCACTCGCGGCAAAAAAGTACAAAATTTAATAATTCATTATATGTCCGTTTGTCATCACAAACTTACAGCATTCAAAACAAAAAACCGATACTTTAAGAAGTAAAATGTTGGTTATTTTATGTGTTGTATTTCAACGTATTCGATTGAGGGAAAGTGTAGGTGCAAGAATGCACCGCATGTGCCCTGTTCGCATTCGACGGAGGATAGAAAGATAATGCCCGAAAAAGGAGGCACGCCCTTGACGCGCCCGAGAAAGGCGTGGCAAGCGGATCACGGCAAGTGTGCAGATAGACAGCGGGACAGTGACGGTATTGCTAAATTGCGATAATACGTTGATAACAATACGCGGCGCTGGCGCGTTTTGTTGCGCAGTCCTATGCGCTTGAAGCCCGGCAGCACTGTGCCGCGCAGGGTGCGCTCATGTTGTCATACGCGGCTTTATCTCGACATTTCTTTTTGCCTGCTGTTATTGCACATTCCTTGCTATCTTCGTTCACTGACTGCCATCGAGCAAACTCGGGTAAAACTCGGGTGAACGAGAAACTCGGCGCATCCTGCATAGCACCCCAGATTACCTGTTCTATATCGCCCACGGCGAGCGCCTCTTTTCTGAAATGAACATGCTTCTGGACGGCATAAGAAAAGAAGGTTTCCTAAGGAACGTGCTGATAAGTCAATATTTAGTAAATTAATTATGGAGGTTTTAGGTGGCAGAACCATGATATGGCTATGAGGCACACCGTAGTGAGGGACTCGGCAATATTTTGCAAGCGAAGCTTGTTATAAGGCAAAGATTTCGGTGGTGTACGCAAAAAAGTTTGATGCTGGGAATTCTTCGTATTTGTGCGTTTTCTAAAAAAAAAATGTCACAGTTTCGCCCTAAGGGCGAAGCAATGAATGCGATAGCAACACAGCAATGTCATACGAAGTAAGGTGAGCGGCTTTGGTAGCAACAACACGCAGAACTGTTGTCGACGCCATCGGCGTTTTGCGCGCGTTAGCTCAAAATGCGTGCGGCGTTGGTGACTGTTGCTGGAGCCTCTGATATAAATAGGCACTTGGTGCCGCAGCTAAACGTCGCCTCCCTTCCCTCCCCCTCCCCCACGGCCTCTCGCGCGTCCGAAGAAGGCGCGTTTGCTCTACATATATGGTGATTGTAAAGGAGAAAAGAGACGCCTACTTCTGCAGCCCTTAAGCGAGCACGGCGCAGAACGCGCGTTTGTTCTCCGCCGTGCGTTCACTCCCCGTGAAAGACGCGCCCCTCGCGCCCTTTCACTCGCACATACAGCGTTCGGCGCGCGGCGACGATTTCATCTCCTAATGACGTCATACGGAACCTCACGGCGACGGCGACGGCGACGGCGACGGCGACGGCGACGCCGACGGCAGAAATCTGCTTTTGAGTGTCCATATAATTGCTATCGCAATAAAAACTATCATCATACAGCATTGGCTCGAGCGTCGTCTTCTTCCGCAGCTGGCTCGTTGGCGCCCCTCGGTTTGCGCTCGTGCTCGCGCTCGGCACACGCTCGTGCCACTGCTCCCGCGTTCGGCGTCGTCGTCTGCTTCCACGGCTGGCTGCGTTGCCTCTCATCATTCCAGCGTAAAATTTCACTTCTCTTCTGTCGTCGTAATGGGGAGGCCGCGTTTACGGGGGTGTGAGCCATTGCTTAAGAGGGTATGAGCCATTAATTATTTTACATGACGGACAGATTTAATTTTGAAACAATTTGATTTCGAAGAATCGCAAGAGGCAATGGCGGGCGAACGCTGCTAACCACGCCGCCGAGCAAACTCGAGACATCGAACGCAAGCAACAACGGCGGACTGCGGGCATACCGTCAGTGTCGTCGTTCTCTCCGTCGCATTAGGGTTAATTTAGGTGTACCCAGGACAAACTTCGCTTACCCCCATTTTCCTCTAGGGGAAGGTTTGGTTAGTTTTTGGACACCATAGATTATTTAACCTGCACCTAATACACGGCACACGCAAATGGTTCATTTTCCTGGAAGGATGGCGGACAGACCCGCCGTGGTTGCTTAGCGCCTATTGCTTTGCGCTGCTTTATAAGCAAAAACGCCTGTGTGCTGTGTACTTGGTTCACGTTAAAGATCCCCAGGTGGTCAGAATTTCCGGAGTCCCCTATTATGGCGTTCCTTATAATCAGATCCTGGTTTTGGCGCGTAAAACCCCACAATTTTAAGGACAGCGGGTATGCCGCAAGCAGCTCTTGCCAAGTCTACTTATATTTCTGCGAGAGATTTAACTGATGAGCTCATGGTGACGAATTTATGGCATGGAAAGAGACGCTCAGGTGGAGCAGTTGCTGGCCAACCTCGCCTGTAGCTTCACCACGACGAAAATGAAGTACTTTCAATATATTTGTCTTCAGCTTTCGGCAAAAAATTCAAAGTGAAAATCATTGGAGCAGAAACTAAACCGCGCATTGTTTCAAGCAGATTTAAATATTCTAAAGCTATAAAAGTGGAGAGGTTATTCCTGTTTGCTGTGATGTACGAAAAGATAAGTATGTGTGCTGTTGCCTGACCCGTCATCACACACGAAATATCCGCCGGCAGGCTCCCCTCGAGTATGCCAAAATCATGCAGGGGCAAGAAAGATAAACACTCGGACTACCATTTTGTGACACGCTAAGTGCTTGTTTCGTTTTCTCGCTTCAATAAGTTTACGTCCCTGTCGCGGTGGTTCTGTTAAAATGAAAGATTCAGTCAGATTCCATCATTCGGATGTGTTTATCATCATTATTGAGATTAGCATTGCGGCGATGGATATGTAATCTGGTGCTCGCAGATTCATTATTGATACAAAGAATTGCTGAAGTTCCGTTTTATGGTATGTAATTGTGAAACCTGTGTATATTTCGAGTTGTTCGTTTTCGGGTTTTATATTTTTCGAAATTCGGGGGGTGAAAATCGGGTGCTATTTTTCAAGCTGATAACCGGGGAAAAATCGGTTTTTTTGCGGAACCATTCTGAAATTAGGATTGAGGGATCTTGGTCATTAAGTTTACAAATATACTATGTAATACATTACATTGGGTTCTTTTTATCGGAGGGTATCACGAGCTCCTTAAGGCTCACGCGTTGAAACTAGGCTTCGTTTCAAGCTGGTAATTGGGGGAAATAAGGGTTTTCTGGCAAATACTGTGAAGTTCGGCGTTTGTTTGGAAATTTATAAGTAATGACAGCAAAGAGCATTGATAACTTCTAAGAAATCAAACATCTTATTCACGCAAAGCTCGTCTTCAGTTTTTACACATCTTTGTTAACATACACCATCTGCATGCGCAACATGTCCGTCTCCATCCGAGATCTGTTCGATCTTTGAACGTATCTCAGCTGAAAGAAAGTTATCTCGACATCACAGCTTCCATTAGCTAGGCACAACAATGTTAGTGCAGCATTTGCAGCCTGGGTAGCAAGCGGCAGAGTCATGCCAATACTTAATGAGCTCGACAGCTGTGTTAGTGGGGCTTGCATCCAGCAAGTACTGCTTAAACTCGTCTTGAAGCGAAACCACGTCGTCGGTCACGGAAATGAAGAGAGGTTGGTAGTCATAAAATGACTGGCTCAGCGACGCTTCTGCAATGGATCCAAGATGGCTCCCAATTTCCATAACGTTAGTCGGTTTTCGTCTTTGTCTGCGATGTTCCGTTCAACAGTGCAGTACCATTTTGTGGTGAGTTTCGTGCAAAACTCTTCATAACATGGTGCCATTAACGTGGTGCTGCTCTTTGGTTACCTAGACAAAACTGGGTCGGTATGTGGTTTTGTAATTGGGTGAGAAATCGCGTTTAACCAGATTCTCTTGTAACATGTTCGGGTTGTGTAAACATTGGGGTAAATCTGGTTTTACGCGAAAACGAACAACCCTATGTATATTGCAAGAATGGTGAGAGGTGCAAGATTCATATGTCAAACATATATGTGCAAGAAATGAGGGCACTCGTAATTGGTGGCGAAAGAAGACCTACCCTGCTATCGCTGAGAAGTAATCCCTCATCGCCCAGTCCGTGAACGTGCCTGAGCGGATTGAGCATCGTCATGCTGTGCTCGGGGACCCAGGTTCGACACCGACCAGTACAGTTTTTCAAGTCTTTTCTTTTATTTGAAAGACCACTGGCGTAACGAGATTAGAAACAAAATACAAACCGCAAAGTGGCTGAAGCAGGCGAAAAATGCTGTTCGCATTAAAGGCAAAAGCAGACGCTAGATGTATGTATATAGATTTCAAAGTGTTCACAACCTCACGTGGAATAGCCAGGATTCTACTAAGAATTCAACCTCCAGTTCGGCCTTTCACCCTGATCGAAGACTGCTTAGAGCAGGGAGGCACAACTCAGAGCCAAAACCAACTTGTTCGAGTGCCACACTGGCTGCACTTTCATGAGAAACGTCAGATTGTTCGCTTGCGGAAACTATCTTTGTATTTGGTGTTGTCGCACTGGCTGCTGCCTTCACCACTTCACATGTCCCCTCGCTCACACAAGAGGGAATACGACTTTTCTTTGGAGTCATAGAACTGAGCATCTGCTCACAGACGCAGGTGTTTGCTAATACAGGTACCAGTTGGACGGCATTATTAGCTAAGTTTGCGCATTTGTTCTTATCGAGGTTAGTATAAACCCGAAGCAGGCTTGATTGATGCAGATCTAAGTAACCTGTTTTGACCCTTATTCCCCATGCGCTGACGTGTGAGCAAATATCTGTGAATGTTGAAAAGTAAGATGACATCTACAAGCATTGACAGGTGCTCCCACCTACGTCGACGTTAAGTCAAAACGTAGAGTAGAGGAATTGGTGCTCAGTATTGACGCGGTGTGATTAACGTGGTCTTGACGTTAGTAGCTCGATGAGTGCCACTCTTAGGTCACGTACACTTTGTTCGGTTGTTACCAAAGAACGAGACCATACAACTACATTTTTATGGCTTTGATGTGTGACCCCCCGAGTAATTCACTCCGTAAATTTTGCCTACCAACAAAATTGTACTATGTAGTATATAACCATGCACTTGCTTAAGTTCCAGAAAAATATATAAGTTTCAGTTTAGCCGCGACCCACTAGAAATTCGATAGTGGGTCGCACGCGGCCCGCGAGATGTGTTTTGTGCAAATCTGTAGCTTAGAGAGGTTGGACAAACTGAAAACAACATGCCCCGAATACAACTAGCGCCGCCACCGCGGCAAATTATTTCTTATCAAATCTTCCACTATTACGTTGGCTATTAGACGGCGTGAGTGGAGCGCACACACAAAACTAAACCATCCAATAGTCTTCTACGCCGCTTGAAACGAGCCCCGTGAAAAAGTTGCCTAAGGGGAGATGTGGGTCTCAGATAAAAAATGCTGAAATCTTTATTCTTCAAAGTACACTGCTGAAAACTTGTGCATACTCGTATATGTAATATTGTGGGCTCATCTGGAATATGAGGGCCATTTGGTACATCTTATATGGCTATAATGTTATGCAAATTTCTTTTAATTATGTTCTGCCAAAAAATTGCAACATATATGTTCCTTAGATTTTGCTAACTGGGAAATCACTGGCTTCTGTATGAATCAAGGAATGTCGTAAGACAAGCCTTATTGACTTGCCTTACCTAGAATGCGAGCTGAGATGTTTTGCAGCTGATACTTGATAGAGTGGTGCATAACTTTGAAATCTCGCTACTCTTGTTCTAGATAAGGCAGAGGAATAAGGTTGGTCTTACAGCATTCCTGGAATCACAGAGAAGCCAGTCATATCCTGTTTAGCGAAACCCGAGGAACTAATATTTTGCAATTCTTTGCAAAAATGTATCTAGGGCAAGCTGGCATAAAATTAGTAGCAGATGAGAGAAACAAAAATAGACTGCAGAGTCAAGATAAGCGCGTAGCATTACATATATATGTACAAGTCTTTGGAACCAAATCTTGAAAAATAGTTTTTTTCTAAACACACTTGGCCAACATAAAAGGGGCCCTGAATCACTTTTTCAACATGGTAAGATAACGTTGCCGATCTGTTGTAGAGGGTGCTGTAAACAAGTGAGCGAACTACTACTACGAAATTTACCATCTCGTGTCAAAAACAGCGAGAAATTGCTTTGTCTCGCTTCCGTAATGCATCCACGCGCCGTCGTAAAAGATTGCTGGCCCACAAACTCTATTGGCTGATTTCGTGATCGCGATAGCTGTCTCAGTAAGGCATAACTGCAATTTGAGTTAAGTAATGGAAAAATATAGATGTCTGCGTACTCAAAAAGACAGAACAATCATCTTAAGGCAGGTAGAGCGAATATAACGGGCAGTGAAAAGATTGAGGGCCTACGCAGCGTTGTTCATGTATTATTTGCGCCTGCCTTAAGATGCTGCCGTATCAATTAGCTCGAATACACACCCTAATCATTTCATCTTTGGAATACGTAGCTGCGTCAAATGCGCGTGGCCTCCGAAGCGGCAGCGCCGTGCTGCCTAGCGTAGCGTGCTGCCACTGCCGCCAAGGGGTCCCGCGACGAACCCTTCTGGCACCGCGACACCCAACTTTTGGCCGAAGCTTTGCCCTCTTGGCTTCTCTGCTTTGTAGCTTCCAGCGTGCTAGCGGAGACGAAAATAGAGCGAAAGCCGGGTATCGGTGCGATAACTCCACTTATAGTTGAAAGATTTGAGAAAAAAAATGTCCGGCACGACATTCGTGAGACGACTTACTTTAATAGCGACGTCATTCTATGATTAGTTGGAAAAGTGTTTCAGAGCCCCTTGAGGGATCTTTCCCTGATTGGGAGGTGTTGCAGAGCGCGGCGCCGACAATTGCGATCGGCGAAATAAAACGATGATCGCTGCAGCGATGGGCACTTGTGAGCACCACAAAAGTATGGCTTCCTTCAGTAATTGTCGCTGTATAATTAGCAGTACATCAGCCTTGCATCGCGTATGCTGACGAGAAATAGGTGTGCTTAGTGGCTATGGTGTCGGGCTCCTAAGCACGAGGTTTCGGGATCGAATTCCGGCCCCGGCGGCCAGATTTCGATGGGCGCGAAATGCGAAAACACTTAGATTTATGTGCACGGTAAAGAACCCCAGGGCCGGTATTTTGTAGCGATGCGTTTTCGATGCTAATGCCTTTTCGCGCTTGCCCAGTGGTCAGAGAGACGGTCCACACACGTTATCAACGGGATCAGCCGGCCCTGAGCGCTGGATGGTATGAATAGTATAGAATAAGGCATCACGCATCGCTACAAAATATCGGCCCAGGTGCACGGTCCAAATTATTCCGGAGCCCCCCACTACGGCGTGCCTCGTAATCAGATCGTAAAACCCCCCAATTTTAATAAATAGTTGCACGTTGTTCTGCCTCTAATATTCGCGATCATGGAACTTTTTGTGAAAGGATTCCATACTGCGTCGCTATATTATCTTCTTGTTTACCTATGTAGTTCAAGAAGTCTTCTTTTTTGTTTTGTTTTAGTTATAACTTTCACCATGCAAAAACCAGCAGCCATTGCCAATATATGGCGCGGCAAAACCTGTACTCATTTTCGTCTCAGTAAAAAAGGGCAACAATTGTGCAGAAGCCATCGAAGATGATTGCCGACGTATGTCAATAGTCGAACGCTTCCAGAAAGTTATACTTCGTATCTCTTCTGACATTGTGAGGCGCTCGCAATACACACCTCGAGTTTTCTGTTAGATACCATCAGTGGATGAAGCCCGCCTAGACTACTATCACGAAATGCATGAACAATAGTAGGATCGAACTTCGGTCTTCCAGCAAGCAGCACAATGCTCAAACTATCAGGCCGTGATCACACGCATGCGTCTATTCTGCGAAAGCAGAGCTTTGAAACGTCCGGCCCGTGAGTAATGTGTCAGTTGCTCGCATTCTTCCCTCATGACAACTACCGCTTTGAGACGGTGTGATAAACTGCACGGCCGCAAGCTTCGGCCCACGAAACGGTTAGGTACAAGAAAAAATAAAACTGTGTTGCCGAGCTGAAGAAACATATTCGCTTTAAAAAAAAAGTGTGCACTGTAGATAGAGTGTGCCCACAGCATAAGTCTGCGTGAATGTGCTTTTCTGCGGCTTTAAGTATACGCCACATGACATGAACCCGACATACCATTGAAGCATGGGAGAAATTAACCGGTCGTTTTTTATTCCCATATAAGAATAGTGGGGCAACAAAGGACAACATCCTACAGGTGGGAGCCTACTCACACGTTCCTCCTAACACGTGCTACCGCAGGTGTCGGTCCTTCGGTTCGAGTTCAAGTATTATTGTGTATGTGAAAAAGATATGTGAAAAAGATTAGTATGGTGGTGTTTGCCAGCGCCACTGACGGCCACGGTGATGGATGTAAACGTGGGCAAGATGGATCTCACATGCGGCAAGATGTCTTTTCGTCAACTTTCATTTCCCTTTTTGCCTATTATTTCCATATTTCGGTTCAACAGTACCATTTACCGTCTCCATGCTTTCTCTGGCATCAATGTTTGTTGGTTGTTTAAGCATAGTCATTCTTGTTCGACATAGGTACTAGGATCGTGGCATGCACGGTCTTTGTATTTAAGCTTTTCCATTGTGTCCTTGGTGTTTTGGTTTTTTTAGCACACGCAGAGCGTGAATATCATGTTCACAAAGCAGCTCCACCATAAAAGCAGCTAAGACGTGTACTGGGAAACAAACGAGTGTCCAGCCTAACACATTATGAAAGCTTCCATATTTTGGTTTATTAGCTGTTTGATTTCTCATGTTGGCGAGGCCGTCCACAGCTGTGCTGCTTTCTTGTATATTTCACCGCTATCATTTATGTGCCAGACTTACATAGCGGACTAAGAATGCTGCGCATACCATTTATAATTACTCGTAAAATGACTACGCCGAAGTTGCTGTGCCAAAGTACACATGACGACTGCTCGCTCATGGATTGAGGTAAGGCTTCCGTAGTACTAACGACATTCGAAAGCTGTTGTGTCTTCGATGAATGACTCATATCTGTACAAAGGGAACGCCGTTTACTTTCTCTACCTGTATATGCATTTTGAGTGGTGCAAGTGCTGAATACGTCTCTTTACGCGGTCATGAAGCTTCTGGGTTTAAGCGCGAACTGGCAGGTGAACTTTCGATGTCCCGAACACCCTTTGCAGGTACGGCCGCAGGCAGTCATTGGTCTTCATGATGCCCTTGCCCATCATTGCCGGTGTTCTGACAACGTTTGCTCCATCTTTCTGGCTGTACAACATTGGCCGTCTCATTGCGTCCATTGGCGTCGGCGGCATCCAGAATACTTCATTTACCATGGGTATGAAATCTGCAAAGAACAGGGTTTAACAAAAAAAAAAAAGGGGGGGGGGGGGCAAGTTATTTCAGTTGGTGAAATTTAACGCAAGCGCTTTCGTATACTCTTCCAGCAATCTAGTGAACTCCTGCAAAAAATGGCATGCTGGGATTCGCGGTCAAGCAGAGTAAATATTAATTGTCATTTAATGAACAGCGGTTTCACATATTCTCCACGATTTTAGTGTTGCTTGCGTTCGTGCAGAAGCTATTAGAGATAGTAATATTTCTGCAGATTGTGGGGACCCCTTGGACCTGCTCAGGGCCGTTCGCGCTGAGTGATCGCTGGGGACACGCCATTGCAGCCTAATTTCGAATAGCGTACATAACGCGCAGCCGTTGGCGCCGGCGCTACGTGGAGACTCCCGTTACGCCGCGCGTACGAACAATTCCCGCTCCTCGGGCATTGTTTCTCTCATCTCTCTCCAGCAGCCTCCGAGGTGCACGGGCACCTTCATCCGGCAAATTGACCTTCGGCGCTCTTGGTCGTCGGACGTGCTGACCCACTCGGTAGCGCGCCCCATTGAGCAAGTCGGCCCCCTTTTGTGCGATGAACCGCGCAGGGAAGAGCCTGTGTGGCTGAGCGCACTTCCCGCGAGCTTTCACCCGTAGTCTGTGATGGCCGCCCTAGTGCCGTAACCCTTGGTTTGTAAGCGCTTCTTGTACATATCAGGGAATAAACCACCTTTCGTTCCAGTCTGCACCGCATAAATTAGTGCAATATATTCACGCTTGCAGTGCCGCTGTGGTGTAAGCTGTGATGTGATTAAACGTGTGCTGTGCACTCTAACGACTCATACGACTGGCTTCTTCAAAGCGCTCTGTTACTGCCTACCACGTCTCATAAAACGTATTTGAAGCTCTATTACGGGAATAAACTGATCTATCAGTAACAATACGACATCAGTATCATCATGAAAAGACCAACTGCAACGATATACTGGACCAAGTAAAAAGCCTAGTTTAATGTAGTGCACATGTAAAGAAGCCTCTATTGAAAATCTTACGTTTGACATACGAGCGGAAGGGTCATGAATGTTTTGCGACAACAGCCGTTTCTGATACCAAAAATGAAACAAACGCCGCCATTACCGCTCGCCGGACGTGACGCAAGAGCTAGAACGCGCGGCTCCTCGGCGTGCCGTCCGAGATACGGCGGCGCCTGCAGCTGCCCGCGTCGCGCTGAAAAGTCACGAAGGCGACGTGCTGGGACTTGCGTCATAGCAACAACCACCCGATGCACACGTCGTCTGCTTAGGTGCTGTTTAAAGGCTGCTTGAAAAAAAAAAACTATGCAATTACCATCCCTTCGGATTTGCCAAGGTTGCTTCAGTGGTACCCCATGCAGATTTATGACGAATTTAGCCATGGTGAAACTTCGTTGCAGTTTATTAAATGCGCGGTCATGCCCCAGTTAAGCTTAGTTGGTTTATCACGCGACGTTTACACTAACTCCTGTGCATTCTGCTCCAAAGAGCCAAATATGCAGGCAAGAATAAGAAACAGTAAGGGCTACTAGCACATTAATAACTCGCTTTCACATATGTTGCTAGATTCTTAGTGACATACCACCTAGTCAAGGTAAGGCTAATCAAAATAACGAGGTCGGAGAGCTCGTTGCAGAAGTGAAGATGAACTTCGGCAAAATACTAGCATGCACTTGGTCATGTATAGTAAGCAATTTTTCATAACGCATTAACGGAATCGCGTGTACCGCAGAAAACATGACACGTGCGTCACCGGAATGCGGCATCAGACATCACACAGAAAAAACCAGCACCGCTAATTTTGTAGCATAGCATGTCGTTGCTGGTGTCGCGTATGCCTTTGATACCCATCACCTTAAGGGACATAACTCTGGCTAGACTGATCCCACCTCAATACGTGGCAAGAGAAAAAACGTTTCTCACTGCAATCCCTGCACATATTTTGATTAAGTTTCTGGCACTTAAAGGGAGACGTAGAATCTAGTAACATTAGAACGTAGATTTTCCATTTCTGTCGGAATTATTTATGAAAATTTTGAAATATTGCAAAATTTTAAATGCTCAAGGATCAAGTTTATAAGTCTGCATGCCGACAATTAAGAAGGATACCCAAAATCTGTTAACTCGACTTACGGGACTTTAGAAGGAACTGCTGTTAAACAAGAAGACGGCACATGCATTGGGTCCTGTATTGCCCCTGCTTAAGTGACTTGTAGCTAGCTAACCGTGACCAGGTTCTTGATGAACGCATGAAGTCCGCGAAGGCAATTCCATAAAGTTTTTATACTTGGGATTGTGCTTTTCACCACAAAAGGTCTGCTGAAGTTATCAGCCGATTGGGAATGAGCCCGTGTTGCCATTTCCTTCCGCGCATTCAAAACTCGTAAAGCGGGCAATAGCAGCATCTTGTTTCAATAATTCTCTCATGAAGTCATGTGACCACAAAGCGTAAGCAAATTTCAGGGATTAGGCTAAGCGCCTCGCGGATTCTGGTTACCCGTTGCGTATGCTCACCTCGGTCGCGGAGGGCTTGAGCAGGAAGCATAAAAATCCATCAAAGGGAAGCAGTAACACTGCTAGAGCAAAGAAAGTTGCTTCGGCACCATACATTCATTGTATCTCGCATAATCTCAAAAGAATCGCGGGAAAATTGGGGGTTGACGTGGTTTTCTCTGCCACGTCAGTTTTACTAAACATCGCAAAGAATTTCTTTCCTGCACTCGTAGCGCTGTGTATGCCATTCCGCTTTCGTGCAAAATACGTATGATGGTCAGACTGGCAGATGTATCAATGAGAGACTAAAATAGCATCAATATAACGTCACCAGAGTATTCTTGGGCCATTTGGGCATTCATTGCCGAGACTACAGTGGCTACAAACATATGTTTGGAGGTACTTCTATTTTCTTCTTCTTTCTTTAGTTTTACGTGCCAAAACCAGATCTGATTATGAAGCACACTGCAGTGAAGGGCTCCGGATTAATTTTGACCACCTGGGGTTCTATAACGGGCACTACAACGCAAGCACATCGGCATTTTGCATTTCTATTTTGCATAGGGCTCATAGCAGAATGACAAGGGAGATTGTGGAGGCCTATGAAATTGCAAAATTAGAAGAAAGATGCTTGAGCTAGCCTTTAGTGTTGCTATCCGAAAAAGAGATACGATTCCGCGGTTTATCGCTGTAACTACTGCAGTGTATGTTTTAATCATGCCTTAGACATGTGTACGATTCGTCGATATGCACCACTGAATGTTCTTTTTTGTCCTTTTTCTCTTCTTTGTTTCCGGTCATTCGATATATATTTATCGCTGTGTGCGAAAATAAAATCTATAATTGACAGTAGCGCTGTCTCTATGTGTCGATCCAAAACGACGGGCGGGATTTTAGAGGCGCCTTAGTATGGGTTTTCAAATTAATAAGTGCTACATTTTTTCAGTATGGTGTTGCAGAAATTTAGAAACGTACATAACACCTATTTTTCTTTTTGATGAGCCAGACTGTGATCCGAGGCTTTCAGATTTGCTCCCGGTTAACTACCGCGTAGCGCGTGGCTCATTTTTGTTGCTCAGAAGATACGCCGCGGCACAGAGTACATGCGTCGTATCACCTGCGAATGCCGCTCGCGTACTGATGCAGCCATTTCCTTCCTCCATGAGTGAAGCCCTGAAACCACACCGGCTTTTCGCTGCTCGCTGAGAGCAACTGCTACGCCACCTCGCATGGGAGAATCGAAACAGGTCGATAGGCTCGGGCCACCGAACACAGAGGCCACTGTCTATCTTCATTGATCTCACGAAGGGTGGCGCGCATGGCGAATGATACGGGCGAGTGAGTCAGGCAACGGAAATAGGTCATGTTTATGGCGCTGTATGAGGCAGCGTGTGTTTGCGCCACCTAGAAGATCTTGATCGGTGGGTCAATACAATGTTTTTCTTAGCAAGTGGTGCATTATTGGCGGACCACTACTATACTCCGTTTCATACATAGCACATAGCGCTAGCAGAGCTATATAGGCGTTTCTCACTGCTCGCATTCGCGACCAATAAGTGCGCCACATAGGAAAGAAAGGCATGGGTATGTCACGGTCGGTTCAAATGAGTCGCGAAGTTTCGGGCGAAAACAGGTCCAGAACCAATTTTCACCGACATCAACAAGGGTAGATGTGGTTGCTGCGATTGAAGCGCGACTAGGTGAGAAGGGGAACAAATATTGTTTCGATTGCTCATTTTTAATTAAAACAAGACAAAATTTATTTGACTCATACAAAATAAATTTCCGAATCAATTTTATTTAGGTGCGGCGAAGAGCAAGAAGACAACTCTCGTCATCTTTGTCATTATGAGTAAATATCTTTTCTTCAGCGGACGCTACAAAAAAAGTGGTATTCATGCAGCTGCCAGTACCAATGAAATGTAGCTCTTGTAGCGCGCAGAAAGGCCCGCTCGTAAAGTTCGTCTACATGCCCTCCTTACGTGCTGTGAAGTTACGCTCATCAACGGTTGCCCGAGTTATGCTGGGGCGGAATTTGTGAGGCGTGCATGTTTCAGCATGGGTGGACGTGTTGAGTCAAAAGTCATGAATTTCGACCGCGAGATAAATATTCACTGTAGTGTGGTTACGCTAGATGATGGCACATGGCGTCCTTAGGGACGATGTGACCAGAACTCAGCAACGAATGCCTTCTTCGCTAAACAAATAAACGCTGTTTTGTGCATAGGGGGATTGCCCCATGCAGCGATTCATGCATCGCTGCAGGCATGGCTTTCCGTGCTACAAGCTCCAAGTGCTGATCGAGTCGAGTTGCCAGACATTTGAAGATACTTCCCTAATGGATTTCCAAATTCGCGGCACTGTAAAAATAAAATTTAAAATAACGCCACTAATTCTTAACGTGTATGGCGTCATATTATTTTGTGTTCCAATTGTTCCACGTCCACAGGTACCGCTGAGCCCGATGAACCACAGACACACCACGCTGTTTTGAACGTATGGGCGTCTATGGAAGTTTCACTACCACGTATATATTTACCTTGGGTGAACGTCGTAAATTTGATATAACATCAGGTGGCCTACGTTCATGTCGCAAAATACGACTTCACTATAACATGGCAGGTGTCGTAGATCTGAACCGTTTTGCTATCAAACGGGCGCAGTAACACATTTCTGCGACCTGCGGCCACAACAGTCCGCTTGCGTTCGCGACGAAACATAGTAGGTCGTATACTGGAAGCGCAAAGCTGCGCAAATTTTGTGTTCTTTCACGGAAGCTTACGTGCACAAATTGTAGTTGTGATATAGGAAGTAGTTGCTCATTTGAAAGCCGTCACACATCAAAAACTACCGCACTGCGAAAAATGTGCGGAGTGAGGCTTTCGTAACCGCACCACTTGTGCAGCTTCCGCACCGTTGCCTGCTATGTCTGAAACGCTGCTCTGCGGCTCTCTATGCAGCGAACACAGCCCAGGCACAGCCTCGATATCCTAAGCGATGCATTAAAGGATACGATAAGGCAATACTTTTTTTAAAGGGCAACTGAACCACTTTTTAGTGAAAGTGAGCTTTCAAAGAATTGTTATAGTTATCCATCCCCTAAATACGAAAATTATAGTTTAATAGCTCAGAAGTGAACGCTAGTCGTGTTAATTTAGCAAAAAACAAGCCGCAGCGCCTGCCGGAGACGCCGCGGGTCGGTTAACATGCTCTGACTGCGAACACGATGGTGACGTAATCTTAGGTGTCAGGGCGGTGCGTGATTCGAATAGAGCGCTCACGTGACCCGTGTATAGACGTCATCCTCGAGCCCGGTCTTTCGCCGCTACGCTCGGCGCGCGACGGGGGCGGAGCTTCAACGAAAATTTAAATGGCGATTACAGCGCGCATAATCGAGAAAATAACTGCAGAAGTTGAAGTATACTGTGTCAACCTTCCAAACACCCGTAAATCGTCCAATTCGAAAACCTTTTCAGCTTCCCTTTAACAACTTGGCTGCTGCAAAGGCTCGCCTGGCGCACGTTGGTACTGTTGAGAATAGGAAGCTGTGAAAGCCAACTGCATAGCGAAAAGTACGGGCGGCGTCGACCATCTCATACGGCAATGCCTGGTCACAGCATGTTGTCTCAGACCTACACGTTACGGTGCAGAGCGCGAGCGAACTTTTGAGCGCACTGTTCCCGCTCTCTAGACATTTGTGCACCCGCCGTGGTTGCTCAGTGGCTATGGTGTTGGGCTGCTGAGCACGAGGTCGCGGGATCGAATCCCGGCCAAGGCGGCCGCATTTCGATGGGGGCCAAATGCGAAAACACCCGTGTACTTAGATTTAGGTGCACGTTAAAGAACCCCAGGTGGTCTAAATTTCCGAAGTCCCCCACTACGGCGTGCCTCATAATCAGATCGTGGTTTTGGCACGTAAAACCCCATAATTTAATTAATTTAATTTAATTTAGACATTTGTGTGTGGTTGGTAGTTGTGCCAGTGTATGCGGAGAACTAAGATTGTCCTAACAGTATACGCAATGCTCGCGCGAACGACCATTCTTCCGTCAGAGCCTTCTGTGAATTATTGTCAATTTAAAAGCGCCGAAAAAACCTACGGCAAAATGATTGCCGGGGCATCATGCACTATCTCAAATGTGCCGGTTCTGTCAGCACATTTCGACGATTTAAATGTACGTTGTGCCTTCTCTAACACCAAATGGCATCCTATTTTTCTTTAAGCTATGGAGGTGCTGTCAACCCGTAACCGAGCTTTGGGTGTGCTGTTCGTCAGCGGTGGATGGACTACCGGCCTTGTCACCCTGACTGGAATCGCGTGGCTCATAAGGGACTGGCAGCACCTGCAGATCGTCATATCACTTGTCTATTTGGGCAACTTCTTCATCTGGCTGTGAGACTTCTCTCTTTGGCTTTCTGATTTCAATTTTTTTTTTAGGGTATGTTACTGGCAGAGAGACCAATTCTGTAGAATGCTTCCTTTGCTTTCTTCAAGGTACACAAGAGAAACGTATTGTACAGCCTCACAATATATGATATTACTCCACTAATGGCGAATAGAGCAGTCATCTGGTGCGCGTAAGTTTGGTGAACTAAAAGTGCGCAACATAGAAAGGCTGCTGGCGCCGTCAACATGAAAAACGTACACTAGCTCCTTTCGACGCTATGACCTTGGCAGCGGGTCATTGAAAAAATGGATACCTTGCATTCAAACGCGGGGAATAACTTCTACAGGAAACATGGATTTAGCTAAATTCATTGAAAGTTAACTTTTTTTATTGATTTTGCGGTAGCTTTGTTTTGGAGCAGGTCCTGCGCATTCTGCGGGACAAAGACATCAAGTCGCACACGACCATTTGATTCCCCGCACACATGGGCAGATCGAGGGCGCCCCGCCCAACCTCAACGAGTCGGCCCCCAGAGCAGCGCGAGGAGTCGTTGACCGCGTAGCTACCGGGTGGCGCGGCGCTGAGGTTATGGACAATCGGGACCCTCCCTCCTCATATAACGAACTTACTAAACATTTTTACATGGGATGGAAACGATATCCTCCGCCACATAGGAAACTAGGCAGACCACAGGCGTTAACACTCAGGTTACTCGAGGTCGGGGCATACCCTAACCCCCTCACTGTTACACAGAATCTATCTAGAGACGCAATCGACCAATGTTTGCGAGCTATGCTGAGACCTAGCTGACTTGGAACACATGCTCTGGCGGTACCCCGCGTTACGCGACGGCGTCATGTCGTCCAAATGGGAGGCTGCCCTAAGCAGCCCCGATCTTTAAGCACAGCTATGGGCTGTCCTAGGGATGGTCGATTAAATGTTTTAATCGATTAACGATTAATCGTTCGTCGCTTTAGCGTATCATCGATTAATCGATTTCGATGCGGGGTTTTTCGTCGATTAATCGATTAATCGACTTTTTTTTCGGGCGCTTTAAAAAGGCTGAAACACAGTTTTCTATTCACGTAAGTACCTATTTTAACGCTTGAAAGGTGGAACCAGGATAAGACATACACGCGTATAAATTTTGATAAAGAGTAATGTTTAATTTGTTAGAGGTCAACTATAATTGCCACTAGTGACTAGTGAAGGAATAAGCAATATACAGAGTGTTCATATTGACACGTGTACTTGTTTATCTTTCCTCGGTGACCGCTTTTCACCGGCTAACAAATGTTAAGGTGGCGGTCCGGCAGCACCAGCCCCCCGTTTTGAGTACCTTTGGAGCAACCGCGGTGGCTCTTCTACTTAGGATATAAAGTTGTGGTATATACCATAAAAAAGCTTAATTCTTGTATATTCTAACTACAGGTAATATTAAGAAATTGATTAATGTGATTTAGAAATAAATGTTCAAGAACAAGCATGAGATGCATGGTTTTTGCGAACTGTGTCTCAGTTGTGACCATATTTAGAAGAAACTACCGCATTTACTGCATTGCGGCTTGCTCTGTAGCTTTAGGACATATTTATCTATTTCCTAGACGCAGCAAAATAATGTTGAATTTTTACTTTTTGGATAATTTGCTTTTGAAGATTGCCAAATATCGCAACTTCTGTTATAAACAGCCCGGCCACTACATGCTCTAGAAAGCTAAATTTTGTACATTTAGAGTTCTAGGAATTTCCATGTAGGACGCTAAATTTCATTCATGTACCTTTATTAGTTTTACACCGCACCTTCGTAGCTGTAGTACCTTCCCGCAAAACTGGGCAAAAGTAGGACCAGAATTCTAAATATTGCTTAATTTCGGTCGAATTATTAGGAAAGCCAAGAAAGGTACATAAATGAAATTTTGCATCCCAATTGGAAATTGCTCGATCTCTAATTTGTCCAAAATTTATCTTCCTTGAGCATGTAGTTGCCGGGTTGTTTACAACAGAAGTTGCGATATTTTGGCAAACTTCAAAAGCAAATTATCCAAAAAGTAACAATTTAACATTGTTTCGCTGCGTCTAGGAAATAAATATGTTCTAAAGCTACAGAGCAAGCCGCAATGCAGTAAATGCGGTAATTTCTTCTAAATATGGTCAGAACTGAGACACAGTTCGCAAAAACCATGCATCTCATGCTTGTTCTTGAACATTTATTTCTACATCACATTAATCAATTTCTTAATATTATCTATAGTTAGAATATACAAGAATTAAGCTTTTTTATGGTATATACCACAACTTTTTATCCTAAGTAGAAGAGCCCCCGCGGTTGCTCCAAAGGTACTCAAAATGGGGGGCTGGTGCTGCCGGACCGCCACCTTAAACGTTATCGCTCGGCGCAGGAAGCGCCTGCATGTATCGGAATTTTCTCGAAAGTTATCGATGCTTGTATCCGTTGTCAGTTGTCACCGACGCTTATGTAATCTGATTGTATGAGCGACGCCAATTGTCTAGTACCTTCTGGAAGACACGCGGGTACCAGAGATTACTCAGGGCCGGTATTTTGTAGCGATGCCTTTAATGTCATAATGCCTTTTCGCGCTTGTCGCGCTTTGTCAGTGGTCAGAGCGACGGTCCGCTCGCGTTATCAACGTTGATATCGTGAGCGGACCGTCGCTCTGACCACTGACAAAGCGCGATAAGCGCGAAAAGGCATTATTACTTTAAAGTCATCGCTACAAAATAGCGGCCCTGGAACCTTCGATGACTCAGGTATAAAAGCCGACGCGCTTCGCCGCTGATCAGATTTCGACGATCGCCGATTGTGTTCGCCGCTATCGTTGTGCTTCGAGTGAAACTTGCTTTTGTGGGCACAGGCTCGCCCAATAAAAAGTCCGTTTCGTCATTCACAGTTTTGCGACTGTTTTCTACATCGTAACTACTACGCGACAACTACTACGAAATTTTTAAATATCGCCTGTGGCAGGTAGCATAATTCTTATCGTTGAGCGGTGGACATTAGCACGAGCAATCGAAAGACATATTCAACCAATTAACAAAAATTGACTAATGAACTTCTTGGTTAATTACTTTATGACACATATCGCAATTTACGAATTGTAGCCGGTGAGTTTGCAAGACGCATCTACTTGAAATGAATTTCCAGGATGACACCAGTTTCGAGATACTATTTCTCAAAGTGTGGGACGAAATACATGGACGTTACAGTTACTTTTGTGCTTCAATGCATTTTGGTAAAAAATTAAGTGGAACAACAGTGCATTTTTACGGCGAGTATGATGGCGCATATCTCCAAACTGGTGTCATTCTGGAAATTCATTGCAAGTGGATACGCCTGACAAGATCACCGGCTACAATTCGTAAATCGTTATATGTGTCGTAAAGTAATTAACTAAGAAGTTAATCAGTGATTTTTTGTTAATTAGTTGAATATGTGTTTCGATTTCTCGTGCGAATTTGCGCCTCATCGAATAACCCAGCTCAATGATAAAATTATGCTACCTGCCACAGGCGATTTCTAAAAATTCCGTAAAACTTAAAAATGAACACCCTGTATGCTAAAAATGGCGCTTACTGAGGAGGGTGGGCATAGAGGAAGGAATAATTAGAAGAAAACATCGCAGCACGACTGACATCAAGAAGTAATGGCGCAACACGTGATCGCCACATCAGAGCGCGCGGTAGGTTTAATGCTGCCGGGTGCAGGGCAGCAGTGCAGCTGAACGGGTGCGCACTGATTTGAAACTGCAGCGAACCAAACATTATCGGCCAATACGTTGTCACTCAGGGTCACGTGTTGACCCTACTGCGAAGCAAAAGCGAAGGAAATCGCTTGACGGTGAGTTCGCTTGCCAAGACTAGCTGCCTCACGTAATGCTCTCGCCTAGTTTATTTCTTCCTCCACGGGGGCGGCTTCTCTCCGGGCCCCAGGTAGCCTGTGTGACGTGCGCGTAAAGCGGGGAAGCGCTTGGCCAGCTCGACATGACTCGGGAAAACAGTCGACAGTCGCTCTCGGTCTTCGCAGCCGCGCGGTCGTTGCTCGTACTCCGCATTCTACAGTACGATTTCAAAATTTTCACGCCACTTTAGTCACTGTCTGGAAAACGATTAATCGAACTGCTTTAATCGATTAAACCGATTAAATTAAAGGTACACATCGATGACGATTAATCGTTTTGCGGCGTACTTTTAGTCGATTAATCGATTAATCGTTCATCGATATTACCATCCCTAGGCTGTCCATCAGGCCCGCGACGCAGCAGAGAGGCTCGGCCTTTCTGTGCCGACGTGGGAGCGGCCCGCTACGTGCTGACGCGCGTCCGGAAGGACCTTAATGAAGTTTTACCATACCATGCAGCACTTTCACCACGAATTTAGTGCCATTCTTATGTGGAATAAAACATCAAATCGCGAGATATTATTTGGACACACGCCTGCTGTCAGTTCGTAGGCAGTTTTAAAACACGCAGATCTTATCTTAGAAGAGCTTATGATATTCATTGATTTCATTATATCGGAGTAACATCTAAAATGTTGCAAGGAATTAGGTATGATATACGAATATCGGCAAACGTATGTATGGTAGCCAATAGGAGCTTTAAATAAAGCTCTCCCCACCATTACCACTGGTGCTCCAACTCTTGTCCCTATGACTATTTGTACTTGGAAGCCGTACACGGTAACCACAGCTCTACGCGCAATATTGGCATAGGAGCAACTTCTTCAAGGTGTCACGCTCCGCAGATATTTAGGGAGTGGCGGCATCTGTGAATGCATTTTGGGGGCCACGAAAGGCAGTACTGTAGCGAACGAAAACGACAATGCCACATCGCAAAGACGAAATCGCTCCTCGGAAGTCTGTCGCGGTAGATAAGTACAGCAGCATACAGAATCCCTGAAGTCTGCTGAACCAACCATGGTGGCACAGTGGCTATGGCCTTGCGCTGCTGATGTCCTGGGTTCGATCCCGGCTGCTTCGGCCGCATTCCAATGGGTGAAATGGGAAAATGCTCCCGTAATGTGTATAGGATACAGGTTAAAGAACTCGAGGTGGCAAGAATTAATAGGGAGTCCCCCACTATGGTGTGCCTCATAATCAGATCGTAGTTTTGGCACATAAATCCTCAAAATTAAACTTCTTATCAATTTTTTTGACGAGAAGAGGGTGGGAGGAGAGAGGAACGCATGGAAAGGAAGGAGTTTATTTAGCAAAGGTCCTGTGTGAGACAAAATTCTACTGCTGAGCACGACGTCGCGGGTTCGGTTACCAGCCGCTGAAGCCGCCATTTCGGTGTGGCTGAAATGCCAAAACCCTCGTGCACTTAGATTTAGGTGCACGTTACAGAAACCCACATAATATAAATTATTCCCGAGTTCCCCACTACGGCGTCCCTCAAAGAACCAGTGTTGCTGTGCGACGTTCAACTACAAGATCTGACTTAGAACAATTATCAAGACACAGATGTTTAAAAAGTATACGTGGCCTTTTTTCAGATTCATGCCGGAGTCTCCGCTGTGGCTTCTAGCTACGAAGCACTACAAAAAAGCGGAGAAGATTCTCAAACGGGCTATCACTATGAACAAAGTGACCGACGTTGATGTCAACGAAATTATAAAATCTTACGAGGACAAGATGGAGAGGGTGAGTAATATCTCTACTTTCAATCAGCCCGCGAGCCTTAATGTGCTGCTTGATGCCTCAGTCATCCCGTATTTCCAATTAGATTTAGATGAACATTCATAGCAATGAAGAGGGATCCCAGATGAAAACAATGGCATACGAGGATCGCGCGTTTTTACCATTCTCCTAAGAAAGAAACTTAGAAATTATTGCTGCATGCATATTGCGTGTTTCCTTTCAACGATGCGCGCGGGCGCCCCGACGAAGAATACGAACTGCTCCTGGGTCTCGAGTTGTGCGCTGAACTGGCCAGCGCTGCAGTTATTTTTTAATATATATTGTAGTGAGAAATACGGGCACCAGCAGAAGACGAACAATAACACGTTTGTTGTTGGTGCTTGGGCTCGCTCCGTTTGGCCGTTGCCTGTTTCGGCGCATTCATAAAAACGCCGAGCGTATCTACTATTAAACGCGTACTATCAATTGGTGGAGCATGCTGGTTCCTATTTCATCCTGGAACTCCGTACCCGGACTCTGCCCCCAGCCTCGGCAATGCCTGACGACGTGCCCCAACAAGGTGCTCCCGTACCACCGGTGGTCGCCTGCTCCAGCGTAGCCCGACAGCGAGACCCTGTATTTTCAACGGCACCGACGAGCACGACGTCGAGGACTGGCTCACTTCGTATGAGCGGGTAAGCGCCCACAATAAATGGGATGACGGTGACAAGCTCAGCAACGTCAACTTTTACCTGGCGGGCGTTGCACAGCTACGGCTCCTCAACCACGAAGCTGATATTGCCAATTGGGCACCCTTTAAAACGAGCTTCGCGGAAGTCTTCGGCCGTCCCGCTGTTCGCAAGCTACGCGCGGAACAACGCTTACGCGGTCGCGCCCAGCAATCCGGCGAGAACTTCACGTCCTACATTGAGGATATTGTGGACCTCTGCCGTCGCATCAACCCTGCTATGTCCGAAGCTGATAAAGTCAGACACATCATGAAGGGTACTGAGGACGACGCTTTCCAAATGCTGATTGCCAAGAATCCCCAAACTGTCGCAGACGTGGTTCAGTACTGTCAGAGCTATGACGAGTTGCGGAAAGAGCGCATTTCTGCACGACTCACGAGCTCTGACCCGGCCGACATGTCGTCATTCACTGTAGGCGCCGTTTCTACTGACACCACAATGTTATGGCAGCAGATCCAGCAGTTCATCCGAGAGGAAGTGGCACGGCAATTGTCCCTTGTTCCCTGCATCCCGGCCTCAGCGCAGGGGCTTGCTCCGACAGGCCATAGAGGAGCAAATTTCTGAGACGCTACCAACCACCTTCCAGCATCCGCCTGTTTCCGCTCCTCTGACCTACGCTGAAGTCGCACGCAGACAGTCACCAGCAATACCGCTCAGCCCGGCTCCTGGTCGACTAGCAAATGCCTTCTTCGCTGCGCGTGCGCCTGTCCACCTGAACCCGCCATCCTTTCGCCGTCCTGCGCCGCCGTGCACTAATCCTTGGCGCACCCCGGACAACAGGCCTATTTGCTACTTCTGCTGTCTGCCTGGCCATGTCGCACGTTTCTGCCGTCGTCGTGACTTCCGTCCTAGTGCGGGCGAAGACAATCGGGACTACTTTCGTTCTGAGCCACCGCGCCCAATGTCCTCCCATTCAACGATAGACACCTGCTCTCCGAATCGCCGTGGCTACGACACCCGTCGGTCGCCCTCACCACGTCACCGTTCACTTTCCCCAATGTTTCGTCGCCCCCCACCAGTCCAAGCGGAAAACTAGCCCTCGCAGTTCCGGAGGCAAGAACTGCGCTCGTGTCGACAACTTCAAGGCCTCGATTTCTACCTGCGAACGAAATAACCGTGAATATCTAAGGTGTTTCAGTGCAAGCACTCGTTGATACTGGTGCTGCTGTGTCTCTGCTTAGTGGAGAACTGTGCCGCAAGTTAAAAAACATAACGATACCGCTTTCCGACGTCTCAATGCGTACCGCGACCGCGCACCACATTCCAGCTTCAGTGGTATGCACAGCTCGTCTTGTCATACAGGACATTTTGTACGCAGTCGAATTTGTCGTTTTTTCTCCATGTTCTCACGACGTTATTTTGGGTTGGGACTTTCTCGCTACTAACCATGCCGTTGTTGACTGTGCGCGTGCCGAACTTGAGTTGTCGCCGATGTGTGCCGCCGCTTCTGACAAGCCACCTTCTCGAGTGGTCGTCGCTGCGGACACTGACATCCCTCCTTTGTCTTCTGTTTTTGTGCCACTTTCTTGCGACTCTGCTTCCGATTCCACCGCCCTGTTTGCGCCCTCCGAAGCATTCACCTCTCGCAAGAACTTCCTCCTCCCTTTTGCAGTTCTCACGGTCGAAAACTCTTGCAGCGCCATTTACGTCACGAATCGGTTGTCTTCCACAGCCACGTTATACCGTGGTGAATGTATAGGCCGGCTTGAGGATATTGATTCCGCCTACTCTACTCAACTGTCTGACTACACGATAGGCCTTCTCGTCGACAGCATTACTCCCGCTACCTCCGCCGATTCGTCCTCCTTAGAGGCATTCCTCCCGTCAATTGATTCCACACTACCGCCTGCACAGCGTACCCAACTCTTGGAGCTGCTCACCCGCTTTCGGACGTCGTTCGATCATAAGCAGTCTTCCTTGGGCCGCACATCCGCCATCGTTCACCGCATTGACACTGGCACCCATGCACCCCTGCGCCAGCGTCCATAACGAGTTTCTCATGCTGAGCGCTGTGTCATTGATGAACAAGTCAACGACATGCTTCATCGTGGCGTAATACAGCCCTCACACAGCCCTTGGGCTTCCCCAGTTGTTCTGGTAAAGAAAAAGGACGGTAGCATTAGATTTTTCGTTGATTATAGGCGCCTTAACAAGATCACACGAAAAGATGTTTATCCGCTGCCCAGAATCGACAATGCCCTCGACTGCTTGCAAGGAGCAGAGTTCTTCTCCTCTTTGGACCTTCGATCTGGGTACTGGCAGGTCCCTATGAATGAACCTGACCGTCCCAAGACTGCGTTTGTAACCCCAGATGGTTTATATGAGTTTAACGTGATGCCATTCGGCCTTTGCAATGCGCCTGCCACCTTCGAACGTCTCATGGACAACATTCTTAGAGGCCTCAAATGGCACACGTGTCTGTGCTACCTGGACGACGTCTTAGTCTTTTCGAAGGACTTTGCCTCCCATTTGAGTCGCCTCGCAAGCGTGCTCACTTGCCTTTTGAGACGCTGGATTGCAGCTTAATTTGAAGAAGTGCCACTTTGCCGCCCGCCGACTTACCATCTTAGGCCATGTTCTCAGCAAGGACGGTGTCCGTCCCGACCCTGCAAAGCTTCGCGCCGTCGCCGAGTTCCCCAGGCCGTCTACGTTGAAAGAACTCCGTAGCTTTATCGGCCTGTGCTCGTACTTTCGCCGATTCATGCGTAATTTCGCGTCCATAATCGCCCCCTTAACGCAGCTGCTTGCCGACAGCCAAGGCATCTCGGCATGGTCTACAGCTTGCGAAGACGCGTTCGCCACATTACGCCGTCTTTTGATATCCCCACCTATCCTACGCCACTTTGACCCAGACGCTCCCACAGAAATCCACACGGACGCTAGTGGAGTAGGCCTCGGCGCTATTCTTGCTCAGCGTAAGTCTGGCTTCGAAGAGTACGTCGTCTCTTACGCCAGCCGCACTCTCACCAAAACGGAAACGAACTATTCAGTCACCGAAAAAGAATGCCTTGCAATCGTTTGGGCAATCACCAAATTTCGACCTTACGTATATGGCCGTCCATTTGACGTCGTGACTGATCACCACGCCCTGTGCTAGTTGTCGTCGTTAAAGGACCCCTCTGGTCGTCGAGCTCGTTGGGCGCTTCGTCTACAGGACTATGACATCCGTGTTGTCTACCGGTCCGGCCGTAAGCATTCGGATGCCGACGCTCTTTCGCGCTCGCCACTGCCCGATGAGGATGGTGCTGCGTCTGTCTCCAGCTACGATTCTTCGTCTCTTACATACACCGACATGCCAGCTGAGCAACGCCGCGATCCTTGGATAGCCTCTCTTCTGGAGTATTTATCTCAGCCGTCACCACACACCACCGACCGCTCGCTTCGGCGCGCTCCTCGTCACTTTGCCATCCGTGATGGGCTTCTGTACCGCCGCAACTACCCCTCTAACGGCCGTAAATGGTTGCTAGTGATTCCTCGCCATTTACGTTCCGACATATGTGCGTCTTTTCATGCGGATCCGCAATGCGCCTATGCCGGTGTACTAAAGACGTATGCACGCCTCGGGCTACGATCCTACTGGCGCGGAATGTACCGCTTCGTTCGCCAGTACGACCACTCGTGCTCCAAGTGCCAACGCCGCAAGAGCCCACCTAACAAGATTACAGGGCCGCTCCAACCATTGCCTTGTCCCTACCGGCCATTCGACCGTATCGTCATTGATTTGTACGGCTCTCTACCGTACACCCCAGATGGAAACCGCTGGGTTATCGTCGCCGTGGACCATCTCACGCGCTACGCCGTAACTTCAGCGCTTCCGGCGGCCTCAGCACGTGAAGTCGGCTTGTTCATCCTTCGCAACCTTGTTCTCCGACATGGTGCGCCTCGCGAGCTACTGAGTGACCGTGGTCGTTCATTCCTCTCCGAAGCTGTAGAAGCCCTCCTCCGGGAATGCAACATTGTCCATAGGACAACAATCGCATATCATCCGCAAACGAATGGTATGACTGAACGCTTTAATCGTACTCTCGGCAACATGCTCGCCATGTACGTTTCCGCTAACCACACTAACTGGGACCGCATCCTTCCCTTTGTTACGTATGCTTACAATAGCGCCACTCAGTCTACCACGGGATTCTCTCCCTTCTTTCTTCTTAATGGTCGCGAACCTTCCTCGTTTATGGACACGATTCTTTTGTATCGCCCCGACGCTTCAGAATCTACTCCTCTTCCGAAGCCGCCACTTATGCCGAAGAATGTCGTCAGATTGCCCGATCACTTACCGCGCAAGATCAGGCCATCCAGAAACATAGACGCGACGCAGGCTTGTGTTTTAGATCATATTCACCTGGAACGCTGGTATGGCTCCGCGTTCCCTCCTCCCCTCCCGGCCTTTCAACAAAGTTCCGCTGAAAGTACGCCGGCCCTTACCGGGTTCTCCGACAGACATCCCCGGTCAACTACGTCATTGAGCCTATTCACCCATCTGCGGACCAACGGCGTCGCGGACGCGAAACTGTTCATATCGATCGACTGAAGCCGCACTACGACCCACCAGTGCTACCAGTTCCATAGGTCGCCAGAATGGCTCCTTTTTCGCCGGGGAGTGATTGTAGTGAGAAATATGGGCACCAGCAGAAGACGAAGAATAAGACGTTTGTTGTTGGTGCTCGGGCTCGCTCCGTTTGGCCGTTGCCTGTTTCGGCGGATTCACAAAAACGACGAGCGTATCTACTATTAAACGCGTACTATCAATATATATATATATATATATATATATATATATATATATATACTGTAAATAGACTTCAGTGTTCAATTCCTCGTTCCCGTAACAATATGATTCCGAGTTGTTCAGGAAAGAATTTTCGGATGAACAAATGTTCTTTCCTTCTGCAGGCCATAGTAAAGAAGCCAAACTCCGTTAGTGTGTTTTTCAGTAACCTCTAAAAGACTTCAGTTTTGCGCAGTTCACTATAACCCCCGTAATGAATGCACAAGTCAATAAACGATTTCTCGCATATGACTGTGTGTTGTTATTTATGAAATGATGAGATCCGGAGAATATAGGCCAGCGAAGGGTCGGGTATTCCAACCACTAAAAAAAATTAATCTTAGCGATCAACAAACTTCAAGAAAGCACGTAAGGAGAATAAAACGTAACAAAATATGTACGAGAAACACTGATGCATAACTTCCAAAGGCATGAATAGCTTCAAAGGCAATTGATGCATTAGAACTGTTATCTTTTTGTGCGATTCCATGAATATTTGCAGTGAAATGTTCACAACCTTAATTTATGCAAGCACCTCGCACAAACAGGGTGGTGTATTCATAGCATGCCCTTTCTTATTCCTTTGCAAACTTAGATAAACATGTATAACTCTCTCGCGCTCTTGTATTCAAGGCTAAGTTCTGATGTGGTGAAACAGTCAGCGGAAGCTCTCGACAGCTTTCTTATTTCAACACAGTTTTTATGTGAGATAGCAAAATTGGTCCGAATATCGGAACCGAGCTTATTTCTTATCAGCTCATGCCTTTTTTTTCGACATGAAAATACCTTACCTGCGACAAGGTGGGAAATGTGGCTTGCGTATTTGCAAGATGTTCTGAATTGCAGAGAGTCCTAAAAAATAAATAAAGCTTTCTATACTTTCATACTTCTTATACATAGGTTACACAACATGTCTAAGAAAAACACTATACAATCGATTGTCTGAGCAAGCTCATAACACTAGCAAAACATGCCGGGGTGGCCGTGATTCAATGAAACATAGCGCCAACATATCTCCGTACTTATATTATACGGACCCTGAAACGATTTTGACGATTTGTGCAAATGTACTGAGTCGTTAGAGTAGGTCCTTCTGATCATCAATTGAGGCATCTAAGGGCTCCACCTAAAGCGTGTAATTTATTATAAGGTTTTAAAAAGGTACATCGCTACCGATGGCAGCACGCCAATCGGCTGAGTTTTGAGACCAAGTGACGCGATTTGACCGTATCACGTCAGTAGGGCCAGCTATCCGATTGGCTGCCCAGGGCGCGTCATCGATAATTTTTCCAACATTACGGTGAACAAATGCTGTTCGTAATAGTTTAGATGCTAGTTAATTTATTGCTATAAAGAGAAAGTAACAGAAAGTATATTCACAAGGACATGTATCACTACAGTAAAAGTACTTCTGGCCCATAGCAAATGTCGTTTGCTTGTGTTAAAACGTGCTCCGTTTTGAAGAGAGCTGCGCGGTCAATGTTGATCTTGTTCTTTCTTTTCGCGAGCACCATGGTTAGCCGTTGTTGCGTTGTGGGCTGCAAATGTAGCGATCGGCGACATGTCAAGCTGTTACATTGTGCCCCGCTGCAAGGCAGCAGACGAGCGGAGTGGCTGCAGCGCATCGGACTGTCGGTATCCAAACGGCGCCAGCATCTACGCGTTTGCGGCCGTCACTTCACGTCAAAGGATTGCCACGATAGAGTTTAGCGTGTCCGGTATTCAGGTGAACGCAAGCGCGAGTGTACTGGCCGTTTTACCTCGTTTTACGTGATGAACGGAAGCGTAAACGTGAACTGCTTGCACGGTGCAGCTACCTGGCGGCACAAAGCTCAACCACACACTGAGCTAATATAGCAGTAACCAAGTTTTTTCTACTACGCTGCTGGCTCAAATTTTCGGCAGAAGCGTAATCTTGAACACGTTGTCTTTTTATATGTTTCAAATGTTTTACACTTCGCTACAGGAACATTAGCTCTGTTTTTGGCTGGTTAAGCTCTGCGCCACCAGATGGCTGGACCGTTCATGCCGATTAGGCCTACGCCTCTGCCTATCTGGCAAAACACCCAGCTCGCCTGTGGTTGCCGGAATACCGGACACGCTCGGAGGTGCGACAGAACGCTCGCAACGCACGCTGCTTGATCCCTCTCGCTGGGGATCGACGGCCGGGGCGGCTAGCAGAGAGGTTGGCGAGCCTTCGCGCGCTGGCTCCAAGACAACTGGAAGTAGACGACAACGTACTTCACAACATGACGTAGGCCAGCGCAGGCAGAGCTTATCCCCGATCACTCGGCGAGCGAGTTGAGGAGGAAATGCATGGCGAGGGAGGAGGGTAACTTGTAATCGCCCGTAGCTCTCCTAATATGGGACGCTTCACTTAAATTGTGACGCGAACGTTTTACTGTAGCTGCCGCCTACGCGTCTACAAAATTTGTCCGAACCGTTTCATGGACCCTTTAACATGTCGCAAAATATGCACAGAAAAACATTTCGAAACTTGCGGTAACAAGACACATTAGAAATTGCCATAAAGGTCCTTTTTCAGCCACTTGTTCAAAACACATGTTCGTCATTTTTTGTTTGTGGTATTGATTTACCGAATTCGTTTACTGTATTTTATTTTTATTAACATAGTTGTGTGCAGTAGGCAGGAAAATTATGAAAGCATAGAAAATTTTATAGGTTTTTTAGACTCCCTGAAATTCGGAACATCGTGCAACAGCGTAAACCACATTTTGCACCTTGTCTCAGTCAAGTTTTTTTTTCATGCTGAAAGCAAGGCGTGCGCTGAAAAAAAAGGCATAGCTTTCGATCTGTGACGGGAATTTTCGGTACCCTACAAGAAGTTTGTGGAAATATAAAAAAATAATAATCTGCATCCGCTTCGGCTGTGATGCTCTGAAAACACACAGCAATCAAACCACGCATGCCTGTGTACTTCCATGCCGCTGCTTTACAAAATACAACATGTTGAAAGTCGGAAAGGTTATTTCGAACTATTGAACAAAATACCAATGAATAAGCTATGCGTAGCAAACAAATTGTATCTTACTATCTTGTACATGTGACGCACATTCGGCATTTGGGCACTTGCGTTAATTTATCTAATTATAGGACTAAGTTATTGTAACCAGCATGTTGGGCCGAATGCAGCTTTTATTGGCTACATCTTTGCCGTACAGTTACTACATTATGGTTTTTGCACTTGCTGCGTTATAACAAAGTCAGTGTGAGTGATGAAACTTATTTGCTTTCCGCACACACAAAGTAATCGAAAACTAAGCACTCTGCAGCTGTGCTCCCATACTTGGCACGAACTAAGCTTTTACAAAACTCGTTTTTTTTTCCACGGCCAGTCAATCATTGTAACTATTAGCCGAGCGCTTGAGTAGAGTGTATTACTATTGATGATGCCGAACATTCAATCTCAAACCTCTCTTACTTGAACAGCACTTTCTTCCTGCAGTATTTCCTGCCTTTCGTCTTTTCGCTTTCTCTCTCTCTCTCCAAATAAATGAGGTGAAGAAATGCTAATGCCAGAAATGCCAAGAACAATATAAACTTCACCACTGAAATAATGCAAGCGGTGGTAGGCAAATAAAGCTTCACTTTAAAAGCGGCTGTGTTTACGTTTTTGCGCGCAACGACCGCAATATTTTTAACGTGCCGTGAATTAATGAATAGCAAAATTAACCTACCTCGCTGCCGCTGCTGAACGTTAAATTAAATTCAATAAATTCTGGGGTATTACGTACCAAAACCACTATCTGATTATAAGACACGAGGTAGTTGGGGAGTTCAGATTAATTTTGACCAGCTGGGGTTCTTAACGTGCACGCATGCACAGTAGACGGGCGTTTTTGCGTTTTGCCTCCATATAAATGCGGCCACCGCGGCCTCGATTTCACCCCACGACCGCGTGCTTAGCAGGTCAATGGCAAGGCCTCTAAGCAACCACGGCACTTGCTCAGAAAGTAAACGAACAGCGCTTCAAAAGCACTGTCCGTTCATACGTGGCACGAATGAGCACTCTTCCATGCGATTGCAGAGTGCGTAGGACTTGAGATAGTGCATTATCGGGCGGTTATTTGAGCGCTCTGCAATTAGTTCATTGTTAAGTTTCTTAATTCAAAATTTCCGGCAATGATTAATCAATCTTGACCGATCATGCCACAGAAGGGAACGCAGAAATTGCCTCATTTGTTCCAAGGACTGGCTGTCAACATCGGCACCGATCCTGCTATAGCGCACCGTTATATATTTTTAAACCTTGTCTAAAGTTAGCTCGGGCACCATGTATATCTTGCCTTTCGGCACAGTGTTAAGAATAAGTGCTGCCGCAGTTCAAGGATATGTGCACTTTTATTCTTATCCAGCTATAATCACATAGCTATCGAGCAAACGCCTGCACTTTGAAAGGAACGAAAAACAGCGTAAACTAGGTAGATAATGACGCTACACATGGACTGTTTTAGATATTAAGATGTCACAAATCGCATAGCACTAATCGCAACATCTCTTACAGCTTGGCATGACATGAATTAGGGACATTTTTTACATGAATGCTCTTGCTGCTCCCAATAAATGTTATTTTCATATGAATACGCAAGAACGTACATATAGTTCTTAATGCGATTATTTTATATTTCGAGCCATTCCCTAAACTAATGCGAATAAATAAGATTATTGAGTAATTAATAATCAATCTGCGACAAATATTTTAAGCAAACGTCTTGTTTTCAGGAGCGGTCACTGAAGAAGCCCACTTTTGGAGCTCTGTTTCGATACCGCTGCATACGAAGGACGTCGATTATCCTGTCTTTCAAATCGTAAGCTGTCGTTCGTGTTCTTCTTTTTCTTCTATAACGTGACGCGGAAAAATAAACCGTATGCCGTCAATTCGGCTTTCATAGCTGTCGCGTACATATTTCGGCCAAACCGCTAGTGTAGCAAAATATGATAGAGGTGTAATGCGATGGCATTTCGCTGATTCTATAAGTCGCTGATCTCCCACCAGGCACTCGCGTGCAGTGAATCTTAAATTTTTTATGAAACACATTGGGATACATATTCTGCGAGAATTTCATGAAGACATGAGATAATGTTCCGTCGAGTAACCACCGTGGTGACTATGGCACAGTCTTTCCGAGCACGAGACCGTCGGTTCTATTTCTAGTCGCTATGGCCTACGGGGAGGAAACCAAAAAAAAAAAAAAACACTGACGATTACAACAGTCCAAAATCCAAAATTTGAGGGCACCCATAATGGGTGCTCTATATGTGTTTTTATTTCGCGATATATTGGCTGGCGCGTACAATCTATCTCGTGCGGCACGTTGCGAACAGAGCGAAGTGTGGCGCGACGGCCTTGCTAATCGGGAGATCATGAGATGCAGCAAGCGGGTGACGCGTGGGCGCGATTCACAGCAGCCGCCGCAGACAGACCTCCGCTCATGCAGCGCTTTGTATTCTGGCGCCATGTCGTAGCCATCGTCGCCGCAGAGCCCGTCTTTCGCGGCACTACGCTTTTCTTCTCACGCTTTCGCCATACCGTCCTTCTCCGCTTTCCACCTCATGGTTCCGCTGCACCTTCCTTCTCCACTTTCCTCCTCACGCTCTCTTCGTTTCGGCCGTCTTTCATCGCCCGCTGCGCTCCGCGTTCATTTTCATCTTTCGTTGTGCTCGTTCGCTAGGTTACGGGGTAGGACGCTGACTAGCCGCAGGAATGGGCACCTAAGTGCTGCGCTCTAAAACTAGTGTGGAGAAGCCGTGACCGCCCGGGCCAGACCTTATCCACGGCTGTATCCGTCGTATTCACCTGGCAGCGATGCTGCTGTTACTGTATTAACAGCACGGCACAAGGCAACGATGGCCAGAATACTTACTTGTGGGTGCAACATAAATGTTTCAAGGCGATCGTAATTAATCCTGATCGCCCAACTACGGCGTCTCTCGTAGCCCCGTCAGTTGCCATGGGGCGTCAAGGCCAATAATTTATTTCTTTTCCTTTGAGCAGTGTCTTTGAGGAGCTTTTACGAGTAATAACTTCTGCTCGAATCAAAATCTGTAATACAGAGTGCAGGTGCGGCTGACGTGATTCTCCACGTACCCGCGATTGAATTCAGTTTTACCATACGCAATTCGTCTGAAGTCGTTCCTTCTTTTATGTTGCGCCCTCGTTGCAGTCCGTAAAGCTTCAAGCCTACTTGAAGCTGCTACGGCGTCTGCCAGTGACGCCGCTCGATTTCAGCACCTGCCTTAGCAGGACGATGGAACCCAGCCTTCAGGTCGCAAACACCAGGAGAGAAGTAGACGGACAGACGACCAGCGTGTTCCCGTCTACTTCTCTCCTGGTGTTTGCGTCCTGAAGGCTGGGTTCCATCGTTTCTACAAGTATGTACCAACAGGTCCAGCAACAGACTCGTTTTAGCAGGACGTTCGTAATTGTCCTTTTGGTGATTTACTCAGTTTGCCAGAACTTCAAACCGAATAGCCCGAACAGTCGCCTCGATGAAGCAAAGATCGGCTAAGCAGACGCTAGCGAAGGAATAAATACAGTAAAAAATGAACGTTTCTTTCAGTGCTAGATCAATTATTAAAATATTCATGCTGCAAGTACAGGAAAGCTATTCTAAGGCATTTGGCTATCTCAACCATAAGGTGCTTATCGTTATACCTTGCGAAAAAATTTCTGTGTTACAATTTAAACAGAACAATTCATGAATAGCTCATTTCATGTCAACGTCTGCATATGATGAATCAGAGGCATTGCACAGTACAACTACGCTTTTGCTAAAGTCGTAAAGTCGACCCAGCAGTCCAAACAGCGTTTCGACTGCGGGGTCATTTTTTGGTGCGGCATTTCATCAACTTCTTGCTTTATAACTTCTATTTCGAGTGTCGAAATTTGGCAGGGGCTCTATCGGAGTGGTCGAGCGCATTCTTCAGTTATTATCTGATGCTTTGCTATTGACTCTTGCCGGATTATTAATGACGCTGAAAAGCAGTCTTTGTGCACGTGTAGACGACTTCGAAGGTTTACCGATTGGAAGACTTGGATTGATGTCGAAAGTTGGTTCAGGAACTAGCGCCATTGAGGTGGATACGGCAGAGTCACAGAGAAGAAACGTATTTCTGGCTTCGACAATTTTTCTGTGTAGGTGATCGTCGTGCCCTTGCTTAGATACTCGTATTCCTGAGTGGAGTTCATCAGCAGCGCCTTCGCCCTCCCTTCCGGTAGTAGAGCGATGCCTCTTGCAACGCAAATTTCACGCTCGATGAATACGTGTGCGTCGTCTGCAGGCGTTTCGGTGCCGACGAAAAAGACGCTCTAGCGAGGCAGGATGCTGTTAGGAGGTTTTTTTTAGTATGGGTGTTGCTATATTTAGGCCAAGCCTGAGTGCAACGTCAGGATATGAAGCCGTTATAGTACGGGAAAACACGCAAGAAAAAGGGTCAAAATTTAGTCAAGCTTACAGGAACACAATAATAACTTAACACAAAGTAGTCCTTATGACATCATGTAATATCCGGATGGAGTACGACGCGAAGCGTGGAAGGAAAGGAAATAGAAAATTGGTCACCGGTTGCAGAAATGATGACTTGCGAAGGGTTGAATCCCAGGGGGTTAGGCGGCCCAAACAGATGAACCGTGGCGACGGAGCTCATAGTGTTCCTGGTTGTCCCCAAAAGAACGCCAGGGAGTCACGTCAGGTGTACCACTACAACTGGAAGCAGCGAAAAGGATGTCCCAGTTTCCGCATAGAATTCCCTTGGCTCGGTTGTAGTCGCGAAGCTCGGGCCCGCAGCCCGACAGCTTCCGCCAGCAGATGATGATGATGATGATGATATCCTCAGCACATGGCTCGTACCCACTCCGGGGGATTGGCCAAGAATTGGCCACCTGAACTTTTAGGTACGGTTTTTGAAACTACTGTTACAGTGCAATTTAGTAATCAGAACAGACAGAATAATTTTCCTATATTGCACTTCTTATAATATAAATGTCATGCTATATCTCTAGGTGTGAAAGTATGTATTTAAAATTTTATTCGTTTAGTTGATTGAATGAAATTACAAACGGCATCAAACACGTCCCTGTGGCTAAAGCCGAATACCGAGGCACCGAAAGAGAGTACTATTTCTGATGTTAAATTTACTCCTAATTTAGCGAGCGGAATTTCAAGAAGTCTTTTTCTTTGTAATTTATACCGGCGACATATTAAAAAGTAGTGTTCTATGGTTTCTATTTCTAGACAGAATGGACACAGCGGCGATATCGCCAGACCAGCCCTGTGTAAATATAGGTTTAATGGTGGGACACGGCAGCGTAATTTTGTGATTATTACTTCCGATTGTCTTGATGGACACCAATGTATTTTCCACGGAAATTTTAGGTGTTGAAATTCAGTCCATGATGTTATTGTTTCAATTATGTCTCTACGAATTGAAAAATTACGATATCTGATCGCGGTTATTTGTGCCACCACTGGAAGGACCGATATTATTGGTCCATTCAGGGATGCTCGCGCTAATGAATCGGCCATTTCATTTAAATGTAATCCGCAGTGTCCTGGTACCCATAATAATTTTACAAGATTCAGCTGGGGGGGAACTAATGTTAGAAACGTCTTTAGAGCCGGCGAATTTGTTGAAGCTGTAAGCGCAGAGCAGACAGAAAGGGAATCTGTTATAATTACCGCGCTGGATTCATGTACTCGATGCAGCGGCGGCCTCTTCTTTCTTGCCTCGCTGGTCTCGCGCTCGGCCTTTTCCAATTCTTCTTTCTTCTGTTCCTTTGTCAGAGACTGTGTCAGCCTCTAGCTGGCTGTAGTGTTCTTGTTATTTGGATTCTCTGATCGCTCGTGCCACACCAGGATATGCATCGTCACCTTCTTCATTATTCCGTTCTTTCGTGCCATAGGCGGGTATTTGTGGCCTTCTTTTTCATTGCCACACCAACTAACATCGCATTCAACATACGCGCACTTCACTCATGATAAGAGTACCCCTTGTGAAGATTATTTTTTATTTAAAAAAAACTACAGCGCAGCGCCCGACACAACAATACACACATTAGCAAGTTCTCTTTAATACTGACAAGGCCAGTAAACAGCGTCCAGTTTAAGGTCAAAATCTAAATATGCACTCATTCATTCGTTAGCTGCTTTAAGTTGCTTGTTTCCAAATAAGACGGATGGAACATTTCCAATGACTGGTGGCGAAAGGCATTGCAAGGAATCTCCCGCGACTGTCAACAGGCAGGTGTATACTTTCTTGCATCACGATCATTAGGAACTTGTGAACTGTATGTACAAAATGATTGCAGCTATATACAACTATTGCTGCTGAACAGTGCCTAATGTAGATTTCCTCACCTACAGCGATTTCTATTAAGGCGAAAGCCTTAGATGGGTCATGGGTCGAAATTTTCGTTGTCCGGCTTTATGGAAACAAAAGTCATAGTGCCACCATGCTCATGGTGCCACCGTGTGTTGCGCCACCAACAAAGTTCATGAGTTTGACTGCCTTAATTAACTCTACCCAAATAAGGATAGGGTTAGTTAAGGCACTCGAACCCACGACCATTGGTGGGAGTCCAACCAACGAGCTTTGGTGCTACATAAGGCAAAGTTAATTAAGGCACAGTTATTTAAGCTATAGTTAATTAAAACACTCGTACCCGTGACCTTTGGTCCTGGGTTCTAGTGCCTTAAGTCGCACTGCCATCTGTGCTGGATGGCACTGCCAGCACATCACTGCAAGGAATCCAGCGGGGTTCCTTGCTGCACAGATGGCGCTAGCCTCTGCGCATGCGTATAGCCCCCTCCGCGGCAGCGGCGGTGCCGGCCCTGCGGGGGAAAGAAAACAAATAAACCAGCAAGCTCCCCTTCGCTCATAGCTGCACCTTCATAAGCTGCAGTTGCAGGGAAGCGGCAACTGTAGCGTACGAAGCAGGGAGTGACGTAGCTGCACTTTCTCATGCAAAAGAACAACTCGCCTAGCAAGTGATTTGTGTTGTGACAGGCTATGGGAAGTCCACGTATAGTGAGGACTCCTGAAGAGCAGCGTGCATTCGAGGCGCGGCGAAGGTGTGATGAAGTGAATTTATCCTCGCTCTGGTCCACTCTATGTAGGTGCACGATGTAGCGGCACAAGCCAAGTCACAGGCCGTTGAAAGGTTAGGGTAATAATTATGCACAGTGCAAGTGACTGTCTCCATGTGAAAAATTTATGATACGTCGCAATGGGTAATGGCTCTAGTTGTTTTACAGCTTCGATGTATAACCACCTTCACAGCGTGGATTGGAGCCTATATTTTTCAAAAAGACATCTAGGACATTAGTAAACAAGTTTGCACTCGGTCCCGCAAAGCTTAGGCACAGCGAAACTTACTGGCTGCTACTGCTAGGTATTAACTTGGTTGCTGCTAGGTCTTAAGTTGGCTAAACTTAACTACGCATGTAGGGAAGGTATTCTAGAGCGATCATTTTCGGAGGTACCTTCCCTTTCGCGAAATTTCGCGTGACTAGCGCTGGACGCGTCGGTGCCTACGAGCGACAGCGCTCCTGGCATGCCACAAACGCAGGCAGGGTAACCAAGTTTGGTACAGTGCCAAGAACGCTGTCGCTTGCCAACGCCGAACGCGTTGGCGACATTTCGCGTGACTAGCGCTGGACGCGTCGGCGTCAACGAGCGACAGCGCTCCTGGCATGCGACAAACACAGGCAGGCTAACCAAGTTTGGTACAGTGCCAAGAACGCTGTCGCTTGTCGACGCCCAACGTGTTGGCGACATTTCGCGTGACTAGCGCTAAACGCGTGGGTGCCTACGAGCGACAGCGTTCCTGGCATGCCACAAATGCACGCTGGCTAACCAAGGTTGGCACAGTGCCAAGAATGCTGCTGCTTGCCGACGCCGAACGCATTGGAGGCTAGCCGCTCAATATCAATCGGCCAGCTTCGCTGTGTCTTGAGCTTTGCGCGGCCTAGTGCAAGCTTTCACCTTTTTATTGCGATAGCAATTATATCGACACTCAAAAGCAGATTTCTGCCGTCGCCGTCGCCGTGAGGTTCCGTATGACGTCAATGGAGATGAAATCGTCGCCGCGCGCCGAACGCTGTATGTGCGAGTGAAAGGGCGCGAGGGGCGCGCGCTTTCACGGGGAGTGAACGCACGGCGGAGAACAAACGCGCGTTCTGCGCCGTGCTCGCTTAAGGGCTGCAGATGTAGGCGTCTCTTTCCTCCTTTACAATCACCATATATGTAGAGCAAACGCGCCTTCTTCCGACGCGCGAGAGGCCGTGGGGGAGGGGGGGAGTGGAAGGGAAGGGAGGCGACGTTTAGCTGCGGCACCAAGTGCCTATTTATATCAGAGGTTCCGGCAACAGTCACCAACGCCGCACGCATTTTGAGCGAACGCAGGCAAAACGCCGACAGCGTCGACAACAGTTCTGCGTGTTGCCGGTGCTGCTGCATGTCCAAGTTTATACAGCTGATAAAGCTATTATTATTACTCGGTATAGCTCTCTACAAATTTGCTATCGCAACTGATGCTTCGCCTTTCAGGTGACACTGCGACAACTTTTTTTTTTCTCCTGGCTCAGCGCACCGCGGACAGAAGAGAGGCGGGGGTCGGGATGGCAAAAAGCTGGCGAGGAGGAGACCGCGTGCGCACACACGCGGTCTCCTCCTCCTTTTTCTGGTCGCCATGGCTACGGCGCGGCAGTTTCTTGGCACGCACCACAAATTACAGCTGGCTTAAACAGCTTCGCTGTTAAAATAAGAACAAGTGCTTGGTGGCGCAACCCACCACCCCGTTTCAAAGGGGACGCTGATAGCGTTCATCCGTCCATCCGTCGTTCATGGTCTTTTCGGCGTCCTTGTCGGCGGCGGAGCATCTTCGGCATTTCGACAAAGAGCAACCGCGCCTCCATCAGTTCCTATTTTTTTAACGCGACAGCGTTAAAAAAAATCCGGCATCAGCGTCGCAGAGTATCCGCCGTCGGTGTCGGCTTCGGTGTCGGCTTTGGCGTAAGCATCGACGTCTGTCGCATCCGCAACAGAGAAATTTATCCCGAACCACCCCGACCACACAGGCACTGCGCGTGGCGCAAGGGGTTAGTGAAAAAAAAAATTGAATTTCCCAAGGTGAAATCTGTCAAAAAAATTGTAAACTACGAGTTATCTACAACATACAGACATGATAGCTTCGAATTGTAATTTGAATATAGGAGAAAAAAGCCTAATAAGCAGCCAGGGATCTTTGAATGCAATCGCGTTCCACTCTTAAATGCAAAGCTTAAGCGGCCTCTAATTTTGATGGTGCGCCGCTCAAGCAAGCAACGCTCACGCAACAATTTTTTTGTTGTCCTGATATGGGCTAACTGGTCGGCGCTGTGGCGACAGGTAGCATCCTGGGAACGGCGAACGGGAAGGTACAACACTGCACGGGCCCTGGCCGACCCGAAAGCCCGGGTCCGGCCCGGCCCGCGGGCCGGGCGGTGCCGTCTGAAGCGTTTTACAGTGGGCGTGGGCCGGGCCCTGGCTTGAAGCCACGGGCCCGAGATGGGCTCGGGAATGAGGCAGCGGGCCCGGGCCGGACTCGGGTTTGAAGCCACTGGCCCGGGCCGGACTCGGGCCACTCATTAAATGGCCTAATTTGGGCCTTCGAGCGCACGCGAACGTTATGCATTGCCAGGGCATTCTGTGTCAAGCTGAAGTGGCATATGCAAAGAGCTGGCTCTTAGTATACCTTACCAAAGGAAATAGCAAAACAGATGAAGTTCAATTTTTTTCCGTTTTGCACAAAAACGAACATTGTTTCCGCGTACAGAAATGCACACACAAGACAAACCGCTCGTCAAATTATTTTCCCGTTACCGCTTTTGCGATTGCACTATTACCACTCTCCGTACTATTATATTAATGTAGGTCTAACGGAGTGGATGTCTTTTTGTACGTGTGCGCTTATTTTATGCTGTATGTTCGTGAATTCGCTTGTTAATACCGGGTGTTTCATCAAACACTTCAAAAAATTGTTAAAGTTTGCCTGTGGCAGATAGCACAATTCTAGTTCGTGAGCTGGTCTACTCGAGGAGGCGGACATTACTTGCACAGAAAATTGAAATGCATAATCGAATAATTAAAATTCACAAATTAAGTTTTTAACTAATTACATTTTCGCTCATATTGCCATATACAAATTATAGCCGTGGAATTCGCAAGGCGGATTCACTTGGAACCAATTCTCAGGATGACACCAGTTTCGAGATACTAAATCCCGAAATTTGCGGAGAAATGCTTTGGCGTTCCAGTTACTTTTGTGCTTCAATGCATAAAACGACGTTTTGTTAAGACATAAATATATAAGAGCATATATGTGTGCATGGACCAAATCGTAAGATCAAGGTAAATGCATGCTCACCAGCGGAAAAGTAACAGCACAGGCAACGGGCCAGATCACTGATCTTCCCATGGGAGAAACAAAGGTATATGAGGCAGACACATGCCGTACAACCTGTTAGTAATATATATATATATATATATATATATATATATATATATATATATATATACTGCTTACCGGTACCGGCCGGGCCTGGACAAGCACACGCGGGCCCGAGCTGGGCTTGGGCTTCATATTGTGTGGGTCTAGAAATCAGACCCGTGCAGTTCTCAGCCGGAAGGTTCTCAGGGTTTCCACTGCATAGCGGCAAGGTAGTCGGCGATGTCACTTGGTTGTTCCTCTTGTTGTGCAGTGCACGCAGAGCGTTGACGGCGAACCTGCGTACCTAGTCCAATCTAGCGGTATGGGCGATGACGCTACACATGCACCGCTTCTCAGCAGAGATAGCAGAGTGGGCGGTAGCCTGGAGCGCGCCATACGTCTGTCTGTCTTTGGAAGTTGCGCTGGGAGACGGGTGGGCCAGCTGGCGGTTGAGACAGCGGCGTATGACGTAATTGCGCCGTTACGAGGCGCTGGGGTGGGCGCGGAGGGGTAACTTAACGGCGAGCGACGGTGGCGTAGGTCATCACTTCCCGCAGGGGATGCGGCGATTCTGGTTGCACTTCAGAAACTCCCAGTGACCTTTGAAGTTCGTCCTTGACCATGTTAGTGATCGAGGACCCCTGAGGAGGCGACAAAGCTAACATCTTACGCAGTTCCTTGCGCACAATGGCCCTGATGGCCTCTCGCAGGTCGTCGGAGTCCAGTGATTGCATTTCGCACGGCAGCATGAGCACTTGGCGGTTTTATTGGTCACTCCGCATTTTCAGAGACTTTTCAATCGTCTTCGCAGTTGTCAAAAATTCTGCGATGGTCTTGGGCAGGTTTAGGTTCAGTTAAGGGAAGAGCACTTGCTTTACGCCCTCCATCAGGAAGCCGAGCATTTCGCCTCGCACATTTGCTGGTCGGTGTGCCGGAAAGGCATGTAATACCTTGCAATAAAATGGCGATGTTCACACTGGGCGTCTGCGTTCGGACTTGCATTCTAGTAAGGTTAGGCTAGGTTAAGTTCGCCCGAGTGCAGATGCAAGCCCGTGTGAGACAGGACGTGCGAAAGGGACAGACAACTGTGCTGTCCTTTTCTCTCGTCCTGTTATATTGCGCTGATCCCGCTCAAATCGTGAACCAACCAGACCAAGTGCATACGCTCCTGCTGGTCTTCAGAAAGTCGATTCGAAACAGGTCCCAGGTTGTTAGAGTGGTCTCCCGATTATCGAACCAAGACTTCGCGGCGTCCTTCAAGGAGAAGTACTCTTGGCGCAGCCGGTCCACAGAGTTCCAGATGCTGAATGCTGAAACCCTTTTCAATGTTTCGAGACAGGTTCCTGCGCTGTCCCACGAAGCTCCGCGGAACACAGCTGGTTTTCTGGGTTGTCGCAGTGCGATGAATGCAGGCGATGCTCGGGCCGTCATGCTGGTAGCTGAATTGGCCACGATCTTCCTGGTCGTCTCAGGTAGAAGACGGCGCTTCGGGAACAGGTTTTGTAGCCTGCGGCTAGCTCGCCAATCCGGGGCCACATTGGCGTTGTCTTCGGGGTGTGGGCTTGACGGTACAGTACGTGAACGCAAATATCACCTCCACCAGATGTCACGTTGCAGTGACGGTGAACAACCACCGTGGCACAAGTCACGAAGCTAACTGTTTATTGGATGAACCTGTGCCCAGCCAAACAAGTAGCACAGTGATAGCTGCGAGCACACTCGTCGATCGTAAAAATTTGATCTGTTGGTCAAGAGTGTCGGCTTTCATGCATGACTCATCAACGGTTACAGCGTAATCACTGGTACTCGCATACCTTGCAGAATGCACAACACTATATGCGTCGAGCATTCAGTCCGATTACACAAGGCTCGGCGAGCACTTAGGCAATATACAGGGTGTCCCAACTAACATGCACCCAGATTTAAAATATGCAAATGCCATGAAGCTGAACAGAAGCAAGGGGATGTTCTTTGCCGTCACTTGGAGATACTCTGATTATTTTTTGCATTCCTCCTAATTAGACATTTAGTCCTAATTATTTAGTCCTAACTCAAATACAATGATTAGATGATAGTGAGAAAATTGTAGAGCAACATGAAAAACACCCGATACAGCTTTCTGTTGCTCAATACGTGCTACATAAATAAATTTTTCCGAGCATGAAAGAAGTCCGTGAATACACGCAATATTGACGCACGACTGGCCGCTCGAGGCCCTATGCGTGTATTCGCGGGCTGCTTTCACACTCGGAAAAACTCTTTTATACGTCTTTTTGCAGATTACTGCATACTTTTTTAAGTATTAACACCGCGAAGAACCAGCAATGCCTCCAAACTAACTTGCATGCCGTGTGTAAGTAGTGCGCAGACTGTCTATGAAATTAAACAGCGACAAATCAGTTTTCATACATAGGTCAAATAAGAAAGTCCCCTTAATCCTACGTGTTTTCCTTAACAACTGTCCTTTGACTGAGTTTGATGAGTACACATGTTTAGGTGTTACAATTACAAATCGCCTAACATGGTCCAGCCATATAATAAAGTCTGCTCATCTGCATAGAAAAAGCTCGGTTTCTTGCTGCGCAAGCTAAAAACTGCACCACCAGATATCATTGGTCTATAACACTTGTATGCAACCCAAAGTAGAATATGCAAGTGCCGTCTGGGACCTACATCTAAAAAAATACCTTAAGAAACTTGAGATGCTGCAGTAGAAAGCGGTTTGTTTCATCTTGAATGCTTACCAGGGAATGGTTCACCGATGCTCATGTCATGCCCACTAACAACATTCCTCTCTTACAGCACTGAAGAGCGATTGCTCAACTAAAGTTTCTCCACTCGCGTTACTTCCGTAAATTTATTATTAGTGCGTAAATCTACTTTAGCCACCGACATTCAAGAAAAACTTGACATAGGCATACTCACACCCTTCTCGTGCACTAATCTTTTCATGTATTCCTTTTTTCCCCGACTATCAATGAATGGAACGCTTTACCATCTGAAGCCTTTTTGGAAATGAATAACTCTTAATTTGAAAATTATTTGTCTTTTTCGCTCATAACCTCAGGATTCAAACTATGATGGCTGTCAATATTACATTGCATATGAATGTATGAAGGTATCATTGCATATGAGTGCTTTGCTTTGTTGCATGACTTTTAACTGCATATAGTTACTATAGTGTGCTTTACTAGTGAACCGTCTTTTCACTACTCCTAAGTTTGTATATTGTCTGAATGTATTTGTTACTTTTCTTTGTATTATGGCACCACCGCTTGGTCTGCCGACTGCATTATGTTCTAAATAAATAAGTAAAGAAAAAAACGAGTCTCATGGATTTGGTCTTCGCAGAATGTTTTCGACGCTGCTCTACTACAACCTGACCTATACCAGCATCCTCTTAGGCAGCAATCCATACCTGAGCTTCTTGGTGATGGCCTGCATGGAGTATCCCCAGAAGTTCATAGCCATCGTATTCATCAACTACATGAAGCGACGAACTGCCTACATGTTCCTTTACACCTCCGCCGCCTTGTGCTCACTCATCGTCATCTTCGTGCCATCAGGTACATGCCTCTTCATTTTAGGATAACACAAGGCCTGGTAAGAAACATCAGCGTCATCTCGTTTTTCCTGCCGTTGTGGATGCTTGACTCAACTGCAGATACAAATACTAGGTTTTTGACGGCGCTTCCCAGTTAGTGGAATTGCTCGCTCTCTTAGTATAGCTCGTCTGTGGTCATAAGAAAAACAAAAAAATTAAGAAACCAGCAGGTTAATTTTGCAACCTTGTAGAGTCACGACCGAAAATTCAAGTGCTCCTTGTAACAACGGCGAAGTGTTTTCGCAATAAATAAGAGTTTTTTCAAATTTTGCAACCGTCCTCGCCGCTTTTGCGGGCCTTATTTGCCACACGCATAGTAAAAGCAATTGCGCGAATACGGGTGACATTCAAATCAAGCTTGCTTAAAATTACCGCTTTCAAATTAGCGCTTCTGAATTTAAAAACATACTTCAAACGGTTGACTGTAAGCCAATAGATGGTTTGCCGTATGCGTATATAAAGAGTTTGAAGTTGAAATGTCCGGCCCATTTCTTCATAACAAGAATCTAAAACGTATTTAAGTGTTTTAGAGCGTTTAGAGGCTATATGGGCAATACTACATGGAGATTCGTACGATACCGCCAAAGCCGCTACAACGTGCACATTTATCTTGCTTATTCCGCTTACACACGTATTGTTGAATCGAAGGTTCATGTCGACATTCTTGCATTTAGTAAATGGCGATCATATTTATTTTAGTCCTCCGATATGCGTTGATAACCTCAATCACCATGTTATTGGCATGTTATGACGGCGGCCCCAAAGCACGTCCATGATGGCTACAGCATGTTTCTCTCATTAAAGCTTCCCACAAAGTTTGATCTTGATGCCCCCGTGAATTCTACAACCACACACATCAGGAATCCCCATAGAGCTCGAAATCATCAATAAAGAATTGCGGCTGAGCTCCTCTCACGAAGACTGTTACACAATGCGCTAGCATTCATTCGATATAGCAACATAACGTATTGCCACTGTCGAAGTGACTTTTATGTATGAGGCGTGTACTACAGCGGCACTCCTCTTTCGCGCTTGCCTAAAAATACTCGACGCCATCCCTCAACACGAATACTGCAAGTGGTATCTGAAATGCTTGGCGAGCCGGTGCGTGCGAACGCTGAGAAATGCGTGATGCGGCAACCGGGATTCTCGCTCGGCTTCTTTCTTGAGATGCTCGGTCATATAATGGCAGTGTCGAGAAGTCTGCGCGTGACCTACGATACTAGACACGTGGCACGCCGGGTGCCTGCGAATGCTTAAAATTATTCCCTCACCTGCCACGCGCTCAGTGGCCCAGTGACCAACACACATACTCAGTGACCCAAGTTGACGAGCGGGTCACTGAAGAGCAGCATATAAGCGCGCATTCATGCCGCAGCTCGCTGAAGTGTTGGCATGAAATGCGTTCATTTAAAAGCAGTACACACGCAGTGCACTTGTGGCGCAGCCTTCTAACGCATTTGAGGCCTGTCCTTGAGGAACCCTTGTGACGTGGTTTCGATTCCGCTCAACATCGGAGACATTTAATGGATCTTTTTCGACATTGTAAAGCGGCGCATTTCCAGTGGCACTTGCCAATGTCCCAATTTAGCGTCAAATAGGTTCAGTGGAGATCGCAGGAAGAGGCCTTCGTCCTGCAGTGGACACAGGTACAGTCTGATGACGTTCATTGAATAATGGCACATGCCCAGAAACCCAGTTGGCTTCAGATAGGTTCATTGGAAACCATCACAGACCGAATGTCACATACCCAATACTCCAAGTCGGCGTGAAAACGGTTCGTTGAGGTATGTCCACATTATCACATACTCAGTGACCCAAATTGGTCCAATGGCTGTTATCCAACGCTATTACCTCAGCGCAGCAGCCTGGTGCACTATCCATGAGACCATGAGTAACCCATTTACGCAGGTAGGCGGGAAAGTTGTCTGACACAAACGTACATGAATACATACAGGGTGTTTTAGCGAACACGTTCAAAAATTCTTAATGGTTGCCTGTGGCAGATAGCACAATTCTAGTTCATGAGCTGGTCTACTCGAAGAGGCGGACATTACTTGCACAAGAAATTTAAATGCATAATCGAATAATTACTAGAAATTCATTAATTAAGTTTTTAACTAACCACCTGATGGCCCATATTGCAATTTACAAATTGTAGCCGTGGAGTTCGCAAGCCGGATCCACTTGGAACGAATTCTCGAGATGACACCAGTTTCTACATATTAATTCCGGAACTTTGCGGAGAAATGCAATGGCGTTCCAGTCAGGTTCTTAACAAAACGTCGCTTTTTGCATTGAAGCACGAAATTGACTGGAACGCCAATGCATCTCTCCGCAAAGTTCGGCAATTATTATCTCGAAACTGGTGTCATCCCGAGAATTCGTCCTAAGAGGATCCGCCTTCCGATCTCCACGGCTACAATTTCTGAATTGCAATATGGGCCATCAGGTAATTAGTTAAAGACTTAATTAGTAAATTTTTGGTAATTAGTCGAATATGCATTTCACTTTTTTGTGCAAGTAATGTCCGCCTCTTCGAGTAGACCAGCTCATTAACTAGAATTGGGCTATTTGCCACAGGCAACCTTAAATTAATTTTGAAAGTGTTCGCTGAAACACCCTGTACATGGATACATAGATATCCCCCGAAAAGTTCGTGAAGTACCCTAAGAATGGGAATGCGTTAAAAAACTACCGTATTTTTCGAAAACGTGCCTAAATTTAAATATATTGATTTATTTATTAGCTACCGGCACTATTGCAGTCTGGAGGAGACGGCGGTTTTGTGTTTTTGTAATTCGATATTTTTATTTTTGTTTTATACGTTACATTAGACGAAGAAGACAAAGCATTGATTTACGAGTTTTTCATTACACGCTTATGGATATTTTCATCTGCAACAATTTGGTGCGCTCCGAAAGCAGGTGATACGTCACAATGCCTACAGCCCTTTTTTTTTTTTTTGGTCTAGAAAAGCATTGTTGTTTGGCGTTACAAGAATTCTTACTACCTTTCAAGCGCTTGCGAAACAATTCGAGCTTGTAATTCATTCTGTTCCTTACATCAGGCAAGGTCCCGCCGTGGTGGCGTAGTGGCTTTGGTGATTCGCTGCCAAGCAAGAAACGCCCGTGTACCGTGCATTAGGTGTACGTTATACAACCCCAGGTAGCCAAAATTAATTCGCAGTTCCTCACCACGGCGTGCCTAATAATCGTATCTTGGTTTCGTATGTCTATATATATATATATATATATATATATATATATATGTGTGTGTGTGTGTGTGTGTGTGTGTGTATAAAGCACGCACGGAATTGCGCAAATGTGGAGTTGTTTCCGTTCCAAAGAAACAAGTTTGAGCCGTCGGCAATAAAACGTCAGCTGTGGTCGCATTTGCTGAACGTGTTCAGTTGTTGAGGTTCCGGAAGATTGCCGCACAGTTCAAAAAATTGCAGTGCAGTGCGAACATTAGCGCTACGCCGTTTATGTTCAAAACGAATTCGAAAATTCAAGCGTTCTCGTCTGCTCACTCTCCACTATCGGTAAAGCGTTGGCATCATTGCGGTCGTAGCCTCCTCTCTGGTGGCCTTACGTTCTCAGGCAGTTTTCTGCCTTGAAGCAGTTTTGCGTGGTTCCGCAATTCTTTTGCTTTTAAAGAGTTCCTCGCCAGGTTTGGACATTACAAACCGATACGCGCGGTGCGTAGATTACGTACTGATGATTCTATCTGTAATCAAAGCGATGCACGGCGCGAAAACAGCTGAAATTTTAAAGAAAGGCATGCGTGCCCTTCGTCTCGAGGGAGTCGCGCTTCCAACCAGAGAATGAAGGTCATACGCACAAATGCTCTTACGTAAAACGCCCTCCCTGCATCATCAGCGACCACGCACGTCATTTTCGGTCGGGATCTGTAACAGCTGGCTGCTGTTTCGACGTAACCTTGCCTGCTTGCTGTTCTGCGGGTAGTTACAGCGACTTGAACACAGGCTCCTGCTGTCAATACAATTAGCAGAAAACAATGCCTGCTTAATTTTCTTTGAATGACACACACACACACAAAAAAAATGAAAAAAAAAATAAGTCCTGAGAGCATGCGTAATGACGAGCAGCAGGATAAAGGGTGTCTTATCTAATCTCGTCTCATGATTATTGCAGCCCCTAAATAATTTCACTTACTTCCCACTTCATCAACAGATAGCTGTTTCCTTGTCCTACAAACGAGCCGTCAGCGTTGCCGAGCAGGAGAATATCTCGGCGAACGCCATTGAGACGAAGCCGCAAGCTGGCGGCTGGCGTCTGTCGTCTGCTCGAAGCTCGGTTGTTGCGTGGACATGTTGCTGCACTGGCAAAATGAATAGAAAAGTGCTGCCCTCACTGAACCCGCGCATAAAGTGTGGCGCAATAGAAGATACCTAATACTAGCGCCATACGTAACACTGGAATAACATCTACCGGTTAGGAATGCCCACCAAGCTTTTTCTTTGAGGATGTCACCACCATGGAGCCTCGGGACAAATCGACAGTACGCAAAAATACCTTTAAAATACCTCGGTTTTCTCGTTTTTGCACAGACAATAGGAGATTTAAAAACAGCGTGATCAAGCGGAAAATTTTGTCTTGCGTATATAGTGGCAATATTTAAGAAAAACAAGAAGCCTCCACAAATAAATAACACGAGTACTATCTGAAATACAAACCAAGATCAATGGTCAACACCTTTGGAGAAGCGGGTTATGGCACGACAAATAGGGAAAGAGCTTCAAAAATATTACGGTAGAACCAATCTCATGATGATTTTCGATGATAATGCGATTATCATTCAAGCAATATAACGAGACACCATAGCGCTGAAGTGACGTTTAAAATATGTAGTGGTCAATGTGAGAACTCTATTGCTTTGGCTATGTGCGACGAACACTGTCTTCGGTACCGGCCCACGTTTGTACGGCGCGTTTGTTTGGCATCTCATCGACCCGCAGCCTTTCGGCTTGAGCCGAAAGGCTGCAGGTCGCAGCAGCCCTGCAGGTCACAGCAGCCTTGTATTTTCTAATCTCTACAGCTTCCATTTCGTTTTAACGGTGTTAATATCACCTGTAAACTTCCCAGGTTCTTCACTCTCCATTTCAAGCAAAACCTCCAGTTGTCGTTGGAGCACCTTTTCCTTAATTTTGTCATTGTGGTGCCTAACACTCCTCCTTTCGATTGCGACAATTCTGACTTTAATGTTAAACTCTTCCCATGCTTTCACGTAGTTCCTTGCCTGGTCGGTTAATAATTTTGATATTTCTTGTGTTACTCTGGTAACGAAGCATTCATTTTGAATAAGTTTAACTAAATTTCCGAAATTGCCAGTTCAATCAGGACTGTTTTGATAGGGTCAAAATAGTAATGTACACCTTACTGTAATCGCTGAATGAGACTGGCTGTACAATATTGCTGTTAGAAATTGGCACAAGATCAAGCAGAACATACGCTTTATCTAATCTCGCCTGACAGTCACGTTGGTAATGCATATATTTCGGCTGGGCTGTACAAATTAGGAGACGGTCAACGTCTTCTTAATTGTATACCTGAACTAGGGTGTTCATTAACAGAGCACTTTTGTGGGGGACTGTGGTTCGCTTAGCACGAGCTTTTGCACAACAGACGCAATATAAGTCCCCCAAAAATATGACATACCAATCACTATCACAACTAGGATACTGTTCAATTTCCGCGAAAAATACATTTCTTTTATCCATATCATTGGGCGCATGCACCCAAACAGTCTCCACTGAAAACCACTGAAAGAAAAGTCAAAAACGTCAAGGCGACCAGTTTCACTTACAGTGAGCGCCAGGGGCGTATCTAGGGGGGGAGGGGGGGGGGGCTGATGGGGCTTCAGCCCCCTTCCCCGAAATTTTTTCGTGCTGGCATGCACCGCGACCAAAACAACCACCGGTGCCGGGAATCATTCTGGATTTTGTCTACAATGTTTTTTTCACGCTCAAAAAGACACTTCGGCACGAACATTGCGAACTCGGGCTGGATTTTCTGGCAACGGCCTTGTACCTGCAGTCACATAACGCAAGGAGCCCCATCCGAGCACAAAGTTTCAAGGGGTTTTCGATAGTGAGCCGCACCGGTGCGTTGCGGCATTTCGCAGCGGCCGCGAAATCTGCGGAGCACATGGATTTCACTTCCAAAACTTTATGGGTATAAAGTTCTCATATACTTTTGACGCGAAAAGTGCACTGACATTTCCAAAGGCGTGCTTTAGATTTTCAATTCTGGAACTTAATGGGTTTAATGTTCTTATAAACTTGGGCCAACATGCGCGCACTGGAGCCCTCGTGTCCAAGCGGTTCCAGAAATGGAAGCATGCGCTCACAATCTTCCACACACACGAAAATATTAAGTATCACCATGACTGTCAGCTGTCAGCTGATAATTTTCTCCAAACATTTTCAGGAAGCAAGCCCAATGTGATCGACCAGCTGGACCAGCGCATGGAACGTAAAATAAGAGAAAACAGAAAAAACTTAACGGCCTATTATTGAGGCAGTTCTTTTTTGCCCGCAACAAGCTGTGGCTCTCCATGGCCATAGTGATAGGGGTCCTATGGATTTAAGCAAAGCCTCCGCTGAAAATACTCGTATCTTGAGAGCGCTTCTTCGCATGCGAAGTGATTGTGGAGAGACATTTCTGAAGAACCATTTGGAAAGTTGCCCCAGTAATGCCTCGTATTTAAGTCCAGATGTACAAATATAAATTATAGAAATCTGTGGTGAAATTATCAAAGAAAGCCTAGAGGCCAAAGTAAACGCTGCAGGCTGCTTCTCCATACTTGCTTACGAAACGACGGATATTGCTGGAATCGAACAGCTTACTGTTTGGGCAAGGTTCCTAAACAAGGATGCCAATGACATCGAATGAGTGTTTCTAGGTTTTAGCAGCGGAATACAGGCCTATCTCGTTGTGACTGCAGGTTCTATGTAAATGTGTACATACATTTGCAGATTCTAGTCACCCTTCCAGTGGCCACTGCCAGCGCAGAGAGAATATTTTTTAACATGAGATTGCTAAAAAACTACTTGCGCTCTACAATGTCTAAGGAACGCATGGTTAGGCTGGCGCTTCTATACGCCCACAGAGACGTCGGCATCAACGTGTCCTATGTCATTGACCGATTCGCTAAAGTTCCCCGCCGAGTGAAGTTTGTCATTTAGATAGCGAAGCAGCAAAAATCAATAGAAGTAAAAAGCTCTGTTCCTTCAGGTCCATAAACTCGTAATTATGAAAACGTATGACTGTTCATTAGCTTTTACAACCGCAGCAATTTTCACCGTTTATTCTAACAATTAGCATCATGACCAAATTATGATGCGAATACGAAAATTACGAGAACATCAATAACCAATTTTGACCGACCTTGCTCATTGAAAGCCCGGCCCACACAGCGTTTCCCAAAAAACACACTCGGATATTGAGTAGTTCAACTTGCGGCATCATCTGTGGCTTTTTGTTTCGGCCTTTCCTTTTAGCTGCCTGCTTTTACTTCCTTTTTTTTAATCGAAGCAATACCCTTTTTTATTATTGGGTGCAGAATATTTGTTGCCACTCTGCAGGTAGTTAAATTACACATTTTTGTACTGATTTGTGCATTATTCCTCTATTATTCTACCCATATGATGCTGTCGCGAGCGCCGCATGGCCCAAGTAAATATCACGATTTCCGCGATCATGGTTTTGTTCTTGCCTGGATCGTCTGTTTCTGTGACGTGGATCTGTGACGGCGCAATACGTTTATTTGTCTTGTTGGACGCATTATATATACAGTCACGTTTGCTCAAAGACGTATATTTACTGGAGACTTATACGTATATTTAAATATCGTCTTGCGAGCTTTTGTGTACTCAGGCAGTGAACTTTGTTTCCAGCGACAATTTTTTTGCCTTTTGTCGAGAATTGTATCTTCGCATTTGTATATGCCATTCTATCTTCGCATTTGTAATGTATATTTTGCAGAACTACTGTTTTTTATGTGTACTCACTCTTGCGACTATAATCTCGGTGCAATTACAATGTACACGACCGGTAACAGCTGCTCCTGCGCACTCTAATGCAACGAAGAACAGCGTACATTGAGGTTTTTCCCTGACCGTTGCATATGTACAAAAATGTAAGCAAGGTTCTTGAATTACAAAGTTTCATCAAAACATTTGTCCTCAACTTGTTCTTTTCATGGCCTTTACGTATTTTATATCAGCGGCATGCACTGCTTTGCTGGTTTCGAACTGATATAGTACTAAAGTTCGTGTGATATTTTTTTACTTAATAAATAGACAAAACACGTGGTAGCATTGATATCAATTATTTCTGGCCCAAATTTGGGGACATACGAACATATGCTTTTATGAAAAAATGCATATTTTACTTGACAGTGCGTAGCGTTCAATAATTTGTTTGCATGATCGAATATACAATGTCATTGGCAATGGAAATGCAGTTATTATTCGTGTATTTGAGCCCTCGACAAATTTCATAAGGAGGAGGCCGCGCAGCAACGTGAGCCCCCCCCTCCCCCGAACAAGATTTCTGGCTACGCCACTGGTGAGCGCTTGTTCAGTGATACCCCAACTCTTTTGTATTAAAGGTAAACAGCCCCCGGACGTCCGGGGGCTGCTTACTTTTAATACCAAAGAGTTCATACGCAAGCATTTAATATGTCCTAAATGGGGCTACCATACGATCAGTTTGCTAGTTCATTTCAACCTTTGTGGCTTGATCTGCAACAAGGTCCAGTTCATTTGCAGCAAGGAGGTGATTGACCTGATATTTCCGACGTCTTGCAGGAAGGCAGCGAACTTTAAATACGGACATTCGCAGTCCTCTCGCCAGATTTACTGCCATTGTCGATGGCAGTAATCAAAGAGAGCTGCTCGTAAATCATAACGACCTTATCTGCGCCAATCTTGGTTGGCAGGTATTATTAGCATTTTTAAAACGAATACATGCACAAAAATGGAGGTGTGCTCGTCGATTCCTTGCCTAATTTGTTCGCCTACTTTTTTAACAAAGGAAAAGGAAAAGCCTAACCAATAGTGCACATGGGCATGCTTCCCTATACGTGTGATGCACGTAATAACAAGCCCATGTTCGCGTACATTATCATGTTAATTTTGACAATTTCTCCTATTCATCCTATTCATTTCACAGCTTCACCGTACTTTATTCGGGAAAACGTTCTGCCAGTATTACAACTACCCTCGCAATGTAGTGCAACGGCAATGCTGTGTTGGGGACGTTAGGGACGTTGGGGTAGCGTACGGTGGCTTCCTGCCAGTAGGCCAGCGCACGAATGCTGTTCTAGGAGGTTCTATCTAACCGATATTCTTTAAGATCACCCTTCATATTATTACGCACTCCCAAGGTACCTTCGCAGAGAAATCATGTTTAAACCGATTTTCATGAAAGATATTCGGAAACAAAGCACCCTAATTCGCGTTTGAATAACATTGTTTTGGTTATCCTTACATATCGTTCGCTAAACTTCATTGATATCTCTGTGTACTATTGTTTCTTGGTTTCATACTTCTCAGCATCTGCCAACCTTCTCATCTCACAACGTCCTATTCTGTTGTGCGCAGACATCTGGTGGCTGCAGCTCTTGTTTACGCTCATGACGAAGCTCTTCAACTCCTGCGCCGGTTCCGTGAACACTGTCCAGATATCAGAAATGTACCCAACCCAGATGAGGACACTGGCCATGGGTTGGACAGTGACCACCAGCCGAGTGGGCGCCATTGTGGCTCCATTTACGAAAGAGTTGGTGAGTAGGAGTAGCGGCGTGTAGTGCTACAAACGTAGTCGCCACTGTCGGTGCTCCAAATTTTTGACACCACGAGCCCTCGCGTTACATTATCGGTCCCATCGTGTATGCGATACGTGCACCCCAGAGTGAGTCGCGATATATTGCACTCTCTAGCGCATGCTATAACCCGAGTTAATGGCTGGCCACTAGCTCGAGCACCATCTCAAGCAAAAAGAGCCGACGTTCCATCGTGGCTATTGTGCCTTTGTTTGATCATAATTTAGTAATGTCGGTTTGCATCGTCCGCGGCAACAACGGCCAAACATTTTGCTCTGACTGAACTGTTTAGCAAATGCTGGCGCCGGTATTGATATGAGGGTGATAAAACCAGGATGTGGAATCAAAATGTTTTCGGGTGCGGTTCGGGTTCGCGTTCACGCTTTTCAATTCAACTGTTTCAACTGCGGAGAGCAAATTAAAACAGCTTGATCCAGTTCGCAGCTGTCCAAACCGATTGCAGCGGCTTCTAAAAAAAAAAAAAGCATGGTCGTGCCTCCGCGTTGTGGCAAAACGCGCGGTGCAGTTCGAGAGATGAATTCGCTTGGGTATTCTGCAGAACTATCGCGAATCGGTTCGCTTTGGAACGTGCATCCATTTGAAAACATCACAAAAATGAGGCTTATTAAACATGTCGCCATTTTTGCACTGAATGCGCTTCGTGGCACCCTGTGTGGCTATATAACGCAATAGCCCTTGCCCATTCCCCCCACGCCTTTCCTCGAATTCCATTCATGCTTGGTTGCATTAAGGGCACTAAAGAAAAGCAGCAAATCAATTTACACTGACAAAATATTGTGTTAAACTGTGCTTTCGTTAATTCTGCCATAATAGTGACACGTGTACTTGTTTATCTTGTTTCGGTGACCACTTTTCACCGGCTAACAAATCTTAAACGTAATCGCTCCGCGCAGGGCACACTTTTATGCATCGGAAGTTTCGCGAATATTATCGATGGTTCTATCCGTTGTCAGTTGTCACTGAACCTTGCGTAATTTGAATGTATGCGCGGCGCGAACTGCGTAATGAGTGTAACGATGTAACGAAGTGGTGAAAGTTCACTAAGGCCTGAAGCAAGGATGTTCTCGGTCTTCATTGTTGTTCACACTTAATGTTAATTGGCACAGAAAGACGACTGAAAACAGTCATTTAGGGTTTGATTTATCCTACTTGAGTAATGCACAAATGTCTCCAGACTGATGTATGCGGACGACATAGTGCTACTAGCGGACAATGCAAGATATTTACAGACTTGCGATTATGTGTGGCAACGCAGCGACAAATCGACGCCTAAGTATAGTACGGAGAAATCATGAATTATGATGTTTAATGAAGGGAAGAGTAATTACGTGGTGTCAAATCAGCAGCAAGGCATACCCATAGTCAAGCACTACAAATACCTCGGTGTAAGTATAAACGAAGCAAATAATTATTCAAGCACCCACCAATATACTCTGATAATAAACGGTAAGCGAAATTCAGCAATTCTCACACAGAGATATAAGATTCCCTGTTCAGTAACGGAAGCAGATGAAGATGAAGGCGGATGACAAGGATATCATGGAATGGAAGAAGAGGAAGATAGAACAGAGAGATCGAATATGGCGATTAAGTTATCCTAATATATGCTCGAAAGCTGCCAGCGTTCGGGGACACAGTTCCCGAATGCTGGGAGCTCCCTGCGGCTCCCTCCGGCTTCAAGCGCTGTTCTTCCACCACGCCCCAGCACCAGGCCAGTTCCGGTGTCGTCATTGGAGTCTGGGGCACCTGCGAGCACCTGGGGTTCAACCCGGACTAACCAACCTGCGAAGGCGAAGTGGTCACATTATATAGGAAGACTCAGAATGGACGCCGGGCTGCCTTCTGGTGTAACAGGTGCCGAAAGCAGTTTTCGCAGTTACACGGTACCGCTGCACAGCACGGGCAGAGAGGCGAAGAGAGTTACTTCGCCAACACTCTCCGCCTCGGCCGTCCGAACGACCACTCCTCCAGGCGGCAAATGATTTGGTTCACGTACTGCGTGAGCAAAAGTGTATACATATGGCTGTTGAAGAAGATGGCCAGCGACTTGTTTCTTCTGTCGGAGCACATCATCGCCGACTGCAGGACATACCTCCGTGAGGTCACGAGGGACAAACTGCTGGCGCAACCTCCACTCGGTGGCTCCGGGAGGATAGCGCAAATTGACAAGTGCCTTCTTCGCGGCGAGCAAAAGTACAGTCGAGGCCGCCTAATGACGGGCGACAACGTTTCACCGAGCCGCCAAAATTACGGCGGTGTTAAAGATGGTGGCACATGGGTCTTCCGCATGGTCTGCGCGACCAGAGGGGTGCTGCGACTTTTCAAGGTCGACCGACGAAAGGCGGCTACGCTAAGCGTCATTATTGCAGCGAATGTTCAAGCGGGGACCATTATTCACAGTACCGAATTGTCCGCATACAACTGTATCCCAAATTTAGTAGATGCTAACGGGGCTGTGCCTCAATGTGCATTGGGAAACAGTCAACCACGGCGTGAACATTGCGGACACCATCACGGGCGTTCACACGCAAAAAAAATAGAAAGTTATTGTCAAAAAGTGAAGCGCCACCTCGTGAGCGGTGGGCACAGGGTAACTCCACCGATGCTGCAATCCCACCTGGGATGGATGTGATGGCTGTCAACGGCCACGTGCGCTGCAAACAAACTTTCTTGCGTTTGTTAGAAGCCACGGATCGCTCGGGCTACCCACTATAAGCCATCGCACGGCGCTAGCCAGTCTGAAGGTGCATCATAATATAAAAGAAAAAGTGTAGTTTGTTGACCAAATAATTTCCGTGATTACTGCGTGCTTACAGGCTAAGCGCGCGGCAAACCACTTCTGTGCTATAGCCGACGCTCACTTCGTCTCGCAGCCTTAGTTTTGTGCAAGCAACGAGCGATCTGTTGAAAGACCAGTGTGAAAACCAGGCACATCTGCTCGGAAATGGGAGCGCAAGCACGTTGCGAGCCGCACCAATTCAATCCAGAGGAAAGAGAAGGAGCAACGAGCGATCTGTTGAACGCTCAGTGCGAAAACCAAGCCCACACCAATCTGCGCTCGGAAATGCTAGCGCAAGCACGTTTTGCGCCGCGCCAATCCAATGAAGAGGGAAAAAAAGGAGGGCGAGCGGCCCCTCGTGGTATAACGCGAAACGAATTAAACTACAAATTCGTCTAATACACATTCAGTGTACATCTTGCAAACTTGAAAATGCTTATAACCCACGTTAATGTGACTAATATTATTGTAATAAATGCATTTTTTATAACTTGCTTGTGCCTGTAGTGCACTCGGTGGAACGACAAACAAGTTAAAGAAGGCACTACCATGCACCGACCGTATGATCACGTGAGCCCCAGGTTGTCGACCGCCCGTATGGCAACGACCAAGAGATGATAGCCACCCAGAGTGAATCTAGATAAACCAATGAAACGGGAGGCATGCCGACGGACAAACTTTGTCTTGTTACCATCAGTTCTTTCATCTTGGGGCGTCGCCAGAGCTCGTGAAGATCCCGCGTTTCGCCAAACTCGGCGCATCCTGCATGGCACCCCAGACGTTTTCGGGGTTTGTACCTGGAGTAGTAGAGCAATCGCTTTAAAATAAAAGGGCCGTACATCATTACGGAAAAACTGCCCAACGACCGATATCGCATCAGGACGCTGTCCAGTGCACGGTGTCGGAGGAGAGCACACAGCGGCATCTCACCAGTGGACAAGGTAAAGCTATGGGGGCAGGACGAGATCGACTCCGAAGGTTCCGACAGGGATTCCGACCGCGACGGTCGCTAGTTGTAGGACGGCCGAGTGTGCACGCTCTTGGTGTGCGAGGCGCTCACGGATGGCGCCACCTCTGTTTGAGTGGAGCCGGCTGGCGGTTTCGGCGGCGGTGTAACTTGAACCCAGGGTGAACATCCTCCCGTGCGCACCCACGCGCACGGGAAAGAAGGACGGAAGAGGGACGGCTACGCATCTAGCGAGACGCCCCATTCTAGTCTTCCCGTCTTACTTTTACCTAAATAAATGTTGTAAAAGTTTGTTAAAGTAACCATTGTTCCTTTTTCCCTCTACCTCCGAAAACCGAATTTAACACCCGTGTGAAATCGAAGCGCAGATTGAAGGAGGAAATAATGGCATATGTGACGTGTACAGGAACTTCTGTAAGGAAAACGTATGCCAAGAAACCGCAGTCCAGTTATTGCGAGTTTTGGGCAGGTTATGATGAGTTCAAGAACTCGATCTCCCCGAGTAGGTTCACGTACAAGCTGTGTTAAGTGGTGAAACAGCCACATTAAAACAGGACATAATTAGTGAATTCTTGCACGTTCGATAAATTCTGGCACCAGGGTAGTTTCTGGGTCTACAGATATCAAATAGAGCAAACAACCACGACACGATACCTTTGCACATGTAGTTGATACAAGCCGCCAAATGTTTAGAGGATCCGTATTGCCGTTTCCAAACGTATAACTTACGAAACGTTCCAAATACTTCCTGCAAAACAATATAACATTCAGCTAAGGTTCGCAGCAGAGGCGGACATTACTTGCACAAGAAATTGCAATGCATAATTGAATAATTAACAAAAGTGCACTAATTAACTTTTTAACTATTTACCTGATGGCCCATATTGTAATTTACAAATTGTAGCCGAGGAGTTCGCAAGACGGATCCACTTGGAACGAATTCTCGGGATGACACCAGTTTCGAGATATAAATTCCCCAACTTTGCGGAGAAATGCATTGGCGTGCCAGTCAATTTTGTGCGTAAATGCATAAAGCGACGTTTTGTTAAGAACCTAACTGGAACGCCAATGCAATTCTCCGCAAAGTTCGGGAATTAATATCTCGAAACTGGTATCATCCCGAGAATTCGTTCCAAGTGGATCCACCTTGCAAACTCCACGGCTACAATTTATATATTGCAGTATTGGCCATCAGGTAATTAGTTAAAAACTTCATTAGTGAAATACACACTAGGTTTGCTTCGCGTAACGCTGTTCCTCTTTTTTAAATCGTGCTGCGAGATCGCTGGGATACCCTGTATATATATATATATATATATATATAGGAAAATCGGAAGCACAACAAATACGCTTGGCCCATTGAAAAATCCAGTTACTACTATATATATATATATATATATATATATATATATATATAGAGAGAGAGAGAGAGAGAGAGAGCGTGTACAAGCGAATTATTTAATGTATGTATGTCTACTAAAAATTGCATGTAATTCGAACACTGACGAGAACTCATTAGACATTGTGTGACATTATGTTTTGCCGTGGAGATCTTGGGCAATTACAAATTTTTTGGCATTGCATAACGATACATGTTCTAGGCTGGCTTTTTTCGCAGCACGCGCACAACCTCCCTTACCCACCGAAAATCTTTACAGAGACCATACATTTACATAAGTTTGCGAAATCGCTTATTAACAGTAGAGCACCGTGAAACAAAATTCGCTCTCACTCTTACTCTCACTCTTAATAACTAAAGAATTCAGTATTTTTATGTTTTGATATTTATATATTTAGACCATTTATAATATTTATGTTATATTTTTATCGAGTACGGCGAGAGATCGCATGGAGTGTTTATATAGTTGATATTGAAATAAAACGAGCCAAGTGTCTGAACGCGCTGGCTTGCACGCGGCAAACGCATAAGGGTGTTCTATTCCGCCTGCTTGAGCACGCCTCCGTGGCCGAATCGTGAGGGCATCGGGCAGCTGTGCTTGGGATCCTCTCTTCGAATCCTGCCATTGGACAATTTTGTTTATGTTTATTTATTAGGTAGGTATAATGTATAGATGTACACATATAGAATTATATCGTGACATCACGGCGACAAGTGATCCTAGGGGCACAATCCCAGTAGCACTTAGCGGGCCATATTTTCAGGCAGCACTGTCTCCGAGATCGGCCTACGATGAGAGAGCCTGGAGATATACCCGATAGGGTAGAGTGGTGGTAAAGTAGTATTTTATTCAGTACACAATAATTCTGGAGCTGTTATTTACGAATTAGCAATGCAGGTGCCTTGAACGTTTGTCGCGTAATTTACATGAAAGATTAAAGAACGTTTTGCTATCAAGACACAGGTGCGTGCGACGTTTTTCAAGCATGATGTCTTAATTCAAAAGGACGATTTTGTTCACGCATAATATCCGAACAGTAGCCAAGCCTAACCAGTGAAAATATCTCTGATCATTGGTAAAATTATCTTTAAAAGTGTTGATGGGCTAGTTCTTTCATTTATTGAAGGTTTTTAAGAAGTGAACATTTTAGAATAAGGACGAAAGAAAGACACACACAGGAATGGCACATTTTGTTTTTATATGATTTTTTTGGTTTAGGCGCTATTCAATGTCATGTCGATTATTAGAAGAAAAAAAAACGCGCAGAAGTTTACAAAGCTGATGCTTTTCTTGCGGGGGCTGATACGACGGAGGGCAAATTGTTTCCGCCAATAAGATTCGGTAATGACGTAACTGACAGTCATCTATGAATTTCAGGCTGTGGTAATAGGTCCTTGGGCTCCAAAAGCAGTGGACTGCGTCATCTGCGTGCTGTCTGTGTTGCTGGCCCTTATGCTACCGGAAACTTTCAAGATGACGCTTCCCGACACTGTGGGTGACGTCAAGAGAAGAGGGTAAGATAAAGTGCGACTTCTACGTCCTATAAGGACACTACATAGTAGACACGTTAGTAATGGCAAAAACCTTTTATGACCGCACTCATTCGTTGCCAGGAATACTATGGGTGAATGTGGTACTAATGACCTTTCAGTATGACCACCCAATAAGTAGCTGCACTGCAGGGATGTTAGTAAAGAAATCACGTACAGAAAGAGTTCATCGGCCCTTGTATGGGGTAAGGAGTTGCATGACGAATCAGTGTGGTGAAGTGGTTGTCCGACAAAGTAGAATCGAGAGACGCTTTATAGTTGGATAAGAGAAAGCTTTAACTTGGGAGCTCTTATCTGAGCACATGGGAACGGTGAAATCATTTTTCCCGGCGACAACTGCACCAGTTTTGTTTATGTTTGCGTCATTCAAAGAAAAGGTCATCTGGCGACTGCAGGAGGCAGAGCTTTTTTTATGGCATCAGTGCTCTTAGAAAAATTTTAACAATGATAATTGGTAAATAACTGAAGCCCGAATTTTTCGGCTCTGTCACTGAATAATATTTAAGAATATCAGAATTCTATAAACGGCACCTATTTATATATCTAAAGTGAACGAAATCAATGCATTATACATCGCTTTGAAATATACCACTAATCTGTGAGTAACACAATTGTAAAATCCTCATAAACATCGTCACGATTCAATGTAAGCTTCAAATTTATATAATAAAAATGGCTTCTTTTATATGATTTAGGAGATGCAGTTTACAGAATTGCGATATCTATTCTTGGTGCAGACTTGGGATTTGTAAAAATCGTGCTTCAACTTTGGAGAAACTTAGGAAGGCTTCGGAATTTTGCAAAAAATCCAAGGTACTAAATCAAAGCGTTACTAGCTGCAGTCACTATATAATACAACGTTTTCTCTCAAATGCTACATATTTCATTCAAATTGGTCCTGTGGTTGTTTCCTAAAAGCGTTTATGTGTTTTACATGCATTTGAATAGGGGGCGCCAGAGTTGGCCCAGAGCTACAACTTCTTACAGCGAGCTATTTGGCCTGCGCATGCGTGTTTTCGTGCATTTGTGTAGCCTGGCCTTTGTTTTGTTTTTCCATTTGGCTCAGTACCCCTTTTACGCGATAAAGACGTTTCCGTATAGAAATGACTGGTTGTATCAAGGTAATTTTACAACATTCATTTTGTTGCATGTGAGTTGCATTGAGTGTCGGCGAAACCAGTCGGTCACGATAAATCTCTGGATGCTAACAGGCATTCGTCTTTATCATGCAGCATAAAGAACGACACAACAATGGAGTCGGCTGATTTGGACAAGCTGAACGAAGAATTTCCATGCATGAAAACTACTGAAGAGGTGGAGCCCGTTGAAAAAGTGTCAGTGAAGGGTGAACGAAGGTCGTGATTTTAGGCAACTCTGGTATGTTTGAGGAGTTGTTACGGGTAAATCTTACGATTGGCGCGAAAAGCTAAGAGTAAGTAGCAGATAAACCACACCTTCTGGGCACGTATTTCTTGCAGAAATTATGATTGCGAACAAAGGGGAGTTGCACCTACTTGCGGTTGAAGACGTGTCTAAAGCATCACACAGCTGTCGAATAAACCTTACGTTTACAGGTTTAATTGAGATTACATTCTTGTTTATTCCGCTGATATTTTCGTAAGGCATACTGCGGTCCTTATCTGTGTGTAGATGATTGCACTCTTCTGCACTGCTTAGACCTGCCGGCTTCTTGCCGAGACCGTCCTTTTAGGTGCAAAACACGTTATGCGCCCGGGCTGTCGGCATCTCCTGTCGTCGTCGTAGTCACGGTAATCAAGCGGCTCGTTTTCGCGCTCGGCACGCACTCGTGCCACTGCTCCCGCGTTCGTCGTCACTGTCGTCTTCCACAGCTGGCTGCGTTGCCACTCATAACTCCAGCTTAGAATTTCACTTCTTCACTTCTCTTCTGTCGTCGTAATTGGGAGGGGTTATGAGCCATTGCTTAAAGCAGTATGAGCCCATTAGCGGTGCATCACTGCATGCTTCGCACCTCCCCAGGTTTCAAGTTAATGGAGCTGCATTTCGCTCAATGGGTCATTTGACACTTACGTATAAAATTCAAATCACCACTAAAACCGAGCCAGCGACTTAACGCCTGCTAACTGTAATAACTAATAAAAACTAAACCAGTAAGAAAGGCGTCCATAATGGCCAAAGTGCTGAGGGAGTTAGAAAACAATGATGGTGTCGCTAATACTTCATGGTAAAATACATCATCAAGCTTATCCTAAAATAATACTAGTGACGGTTTGGACGCACGGCGAATTTTTTATTTCGTGCTGATGATAGCAGTTTGAAGCTGATGATATCATTGAACTTTTATTTATTATTTATTTATTACATACTCCAGACCCTTGCGTCCAAGCGGGTGGGTAGTTTCCAAAAACAGTCATAATTATAAGTCTGGAAGTACAAGACAGAGGTGAGTAAAGGACATAGGGATCCACGCCTTGCACAGGCGTGGATGATACGTAGATGACCGACTGCAGCGCCGCCTGCACTTTATCAGCTTGTCCTGAAGAGAGGGAGGGCTGAGAGCTGTTTTCCTACATTTTATCCTTCAGATTCTCTACTGTCTTTTTCATGTCCGCTGGTTCTGCTTTTAGTTAACTTATGTCACATCGCATGGCCTTCTGGCCCTGGAGTAGCTCTTCAAAAAGTTATTTTTGTGTAGGTCCGGTGTTTAGTTCCACATCGCCACATAACAAGAATCTGAGCATCAAAAAACAATTACAGGCGATGCCCTTTGGGGCACGGACTACAATGCCAGGACAGTTACTCGGAAATGTACAGAAATGGCAACTAACCAGCAGTACCAAAAATAGTTTCCTGCTTGTGTTATGGCATTGCCAGGTCCGCCATGCCCACTCAAGTTGTAGTCGTGAGGTATCTCTTTTATATGCTCGGCTGTTGATGACGTCACGCCGTGTCGTTCGATAGATGGCGCTAGTAGTTCCGCACCATCATGAAAATGACGATTGTTGATTTGCTGATGGGACCAAGTTCAAAAGCTGGTATGCATCGCTGGTGTGGCGTGCCTCGTGGCACACATGGTTGTTAAACCGGCGGCAATTCCCAGCAAACCCTGGAGTACGAAAAACAGTTTCCTGCTTAGCTTCATGGTATTGCCAGGTCCGCCGTGCCCACTCTCTGTATATTACTCGTAAGTATTATACACACAACAGTTACCCATGTCTAATATGATTACCAGTCTCATTCTTGGCAATAATTACGAAACCGAATCATACAACCCATTATTTCAATTCTCTTGCGCTTCACGCCCAGTCATATGGCTTCGTTAACACAAGAATCTCCCAATCCGGGGCTTTCAATTACACTAGTAGCCTATAAGCGCGCACGCTAAAGCGTTACGTTCAACGTCCTTACTCGTTTCAAGGTATCACACCTCGTCTACAAGGTACTGCACAAATGGGCCTTTGCTTTTGCAGTACCACATTGTGAATGCAGATACAGAACACTCGGTCACTACGATCGCGCATTCGCCTAAGCCAGTTTGTCTGGGCATGCGTATATTTGTCCGGGTACGTGTTCGCAACGCTGGGGAATCAGACCTAGATGAGCGGCAAGGGACAATTCTTCCCACAGAGATGCCACTGAATGCGACAAGTCGGCAAAGCGACAACTAAATGGGCAGTCGGGAAAGAAGCCTAGCGAGTAGCTTCAGGTGCTTACCCAGGAGCAACCGCGAAAATTGTCTCTGTCTCCGTCATTGTTACCACTGGGAACATGGTCATCGATAACAGCAGCAACCAAGCAGTATATTGAATGGAGCTGGCTGGTCACACATACGCCATA